>NW_027508908.1:12315000-12342500 GCF_051911475.1 Siphateles boraxobius | reverse complement strand
TTAGGTGGGGTGAAGACCAAAGCTAATATTCTCTCCCCCGCATATCCAATCTAAACATCTTTAGCCATGGATTGGCAGCCTAAACAAGAACCCAGCAAGACTGGCGTCCTCGGTGAGATGGCCCCCTCCGCTTGACATGTGCACAATGGCGCTGACCCCTTCTGACGCTTCTCTCTCAATCCCATCGTCCCATCGCCAGTACACCTCCCACATCAGTTGTTCTCATCCAAGCAGAGCTCACCTTTAACTTTGATGTACATGCTTATAGGATTGCTCATTACTAATCTATCAAAAGTATTTTTTTAACAAACACAACAGCTCATATTTATAATGTTGCAGCCGTCAGCGGGAAAGTGCCGTTTTCATGGAAGTGAAGGGAGATTTCACAAGGGTAAGAGTGACTTACTTTTATTAACCCAAGTAATACAGGTCAAAGGTTTGGCTTCTTTATTATTTGTATTGATTAATTGTAACTCTGTGCTGATATTGTGCGACACCCATGAGAGCACTTCTAGTGAACATACGTCTTGGAGCTCTTTCAAACATGTAACAACAGTCTTATATTGTTTGACTCCTCTTAAAACCCGTCAGCAATATGAAATCTGCATGCATTTACAATGATAGATTTAATACCAGCTGCATTTTCCATTCACAACTACTTTTGGCATGTGCTTTTAATGCTTTGACAGTCAAAACGGGTCTTGGCGCCGAAGCAATAGCAAGAACACATCTGAAAGAACAGCTTGGAAGTCAACTTGCTGAAATATACATTATGTTTCCATTTCTGCTCAGCTGATATGCAGCCATTAGAGGGCACAGTTGGCTCTCCACAGCAGGAGTCCACAGTGCCCTCCGCCCCACCCCCTCCTGTCTCGCTTTCGGTTTCTCTGTTTCCCGCTTTCTTTGAGAGAGCAGATACTGGGGCACTAAGAGTCTTTATAGCAGATATGATCTGCTGTTTACATGCTTGTCGCAAATCTCCCGCACTTTACGCAGTGGGCTTTGAGTTGTACTAACACAGATGGAATTCAGATTTGCACGGTGCTCAGGTCCCGACACGAAAAGACCTGTTTATTCTTGGCCGAAACAAGCTCCAATTTACACCTAGGTGCAAAATCCTTGAGCCAAGGAGATTTGTTGTGTCACAGCAAGATGCTGTTTCTGTGTCGCACACTCACATGCTGCTTTTACACCTAAAAGCTCCACTTACCTGGTTACTCTGGTATGAGGATATTCCCTGCACAGTTTGAAGAATAGCTTCTTTTCTTTTCTTTTTCTGTTACGTTACTATCAATTTAGTCTTGTTTTATGTGGTTTATTTTGCAATTTCAGTCCTTATGTAGAATCATATACACAAAATATTATAGGAGCAATGCCTGTGTGGGTATAAAACAAATAGATTCAGATTTTTTTTTTTTTATTATAATTATTGAAACACATAAGAGAAACAACTATGAATTTAATTAAGAAATACATTTCAATAATGTTGTTCTGATAGGTGAATGATATTTGTCATTGCTTTTAGATGTTTCCTTGTTTTTACCAACTTCTTTTAATTACACACGCTTTGTGTCGCGTTTTTGTCTTAATTGTGACTAGAGCCTGTTACATCGGGCTTTAGCTAATTATTTAATTGTTGCCTCATTTGTGATAATTGGCCATCTGAACAAGAAGACATTCATGCCTGTTGCAGATTTCGGGCCCATCAGAGGCCGTATCTGTCTCTCTTTCATCCTCTCTCTTTCTTCCTCTCTCTCACACACAATCATGTTTACATAGCTGGCTAAATAAGGATATCTCATATACTTCAATTGTTTTAATATAATGCTAGTTGAAATGAATACAGACTAACCGTACCCCCGCTATAATTAAATAAATTTATAATTAAAAAATAAATAAATTATTGTATTATTTAAAAAAAACAGTAGTGGCATTTTGTATAAAAAGTATGTTCTTTTTTTTTGCGGTCACATACTTTTTTCAGTTATGTGCACACATATCCTGCTTAATGCATGGACAAAAGATGCCAAAAAAGGGATTAGCGCCATATTTTCCTTTATCATATGTTTTAAAAATAATTCTTCATCGTTTGCATCTCCCTCACCTGTGTATTTCTCACTTTCACAGCATTACTGCTTTCTCATTCTCAGAGCATCCATCTCTCTCGCTCTCTCTCTCTATCTCTTTCTGTTTTTCAGCGTACTTCATGGCATGACAAATAATGGTTTACTTTTATAAAAAGACTGTTTATACATTTGTATAAAACATAAATAGGACAAAACAATATTAAGTTAAAGGAAACATTTTACTAGTAATACAATATTAATTGTAAAATAAGAAGAAATAGTTAAGAAAGTAAATTAACTGAGGCGGAAGAGACGAGAAGAGAAGGCACAATGTTCACTAACCCATCATACTGTGACAAGCAAACACGTACACGATGCTACATGCTTGTACTTGTGTTCCTCTAATAGATAGGGCAGGATTTCATTGCTTGACATGTTGTCAAATTTTGGATATATCTGTTTAATTTGGAGTTCGGATTTCACTGAACTTTGTGCATTCAGTCAGGAAATGCAGGTCTGTCTCAGTTCCAGTGTTGTTTGCATTATATGCACAACCCTTTGTCTTGTGGCAGCCATGCTTTTCTCAACCTGTCTGCACATCTCTGTTGATGTTCTCTATTTCTGTCTCCCTAACTACATCTAGTTATGAGGATCAAGCTACATTGCTCATAAACATATTTTCATGTCTCTTTTTCGTCTTTTCGTCTGTTCAAAAGTGCCTCTCTCTATAGTAAAACTGGGATGTAATAGCGCCCATGTTGGTGCGAATAACATGATTGGTTGGCTCCTCCAAGTGATTGCTGGTGCTATTTTTCTCTCTTCCCTACCAAATGGGTTGCCAGGGAGGGGGTCTTTAACTGAAATCAGACGACAAGCCAATGAGACGCTGGCATGCCAGATCAGGCTACTGAGGTGGATTGTGGGTATGAGAGGGTGGTTATTCAGTGTGCCGTTAAAGTAGGCCTCCATCCCAGTGCCCCAGCTGTGAGACGCCATGAGCTGAATAGGGACGATTTCACAATCCTTTCAATTAAAATCACAACATAATCCTTCGTGCAACCTCTTCAGCAAGTTTCCTCTCCTTCAGTCTCTTTGTGTGCCGAGTCCAGTCAGCAAGTGGAGATGTGTCTGGCATTGAAATGTTTTGATTCACTCAACTCCTACTTTGAGAATATATTGCAAACGAAGGCCTGACAAATTTCATATTTGTTCTTAAAACAAGCCTTGAAGACTTTGAAAAGAAAATCAGGGCTCATGTTGTACAGTTGTGATTTTCGTAAAATGGGGCAAGCTCTCTCAGGGGAGAACGTGAGCTCTAATTTGCCTTGGTGGACTAGACAGTCCCAAAGGGACATGGATTGAGAGTTATGGTGCTGTATCAGCATTCATTTATTTGTGAATGAAGATGGGACAGACCGGTTTCAAAGCGTCTTGCCTTGAAAATGGAAACTGTGAGGTGTGTGCGTGTGGGGGAGGGGGTGTTGAGTTGAATATGAGACGTTTTTTGAAAGCTAAACATAGAAGTTGGGTACGGCCTGAGCTAAATTTACTAGATCACTCATAAATCAAATTGTAAAATAAATAATAACCATCAATTACATAAAATTGGATTATGTTTTCTTAAAGTAGAAATATAGCCAAACATTTACATAGCAAACGCCTCACTGCATAAACACACTGTAACTGCAGAGATGGCAATGCCCTTGACCTTTGGTGTTAATGTTTCTTTTAATTTGTTTTAAAAAATAGAGGAGTCCAAAAGAGCTGTCATAGCTTATTTACGCCAGTCTGATTTTATGAAATTCTAGAGCTGTGCAGCCTCGTGTGCACAGGGGTTTTACTGGGCTTTTTAGTCGTTACATACTCATTTTATAGTTTCTGCTCTCCCGTTTTCCACCTCTCACCTCTTATTCACTTGGACAGGTCAGCAACACCTTCTTAGTAGTTGCATGTGGAAAGTGACACAAGCAATTTGCAACTGAATATTGGCACCATTAGAGAAATAAGGCAAGTGTGATCAGTGGTATAAATAGTACTTGTTATTCTATGTAATAAGGTTACTCCTGATTGCTTCCAGGTGCAGGAGGCAGACAGTGGAACCCTAAAGGAAATTCAAGCCTTTCGGCGCTTCTCCCACCAGGTCTGGATTGAGAAAAGCAGATTGTCATTTCACTCAATTTTTTTCTCTCCTCGTTTCTAATGCTCTGTAACTCATATGATTAACCTCCTGCTAGTCCCACCTCAGACCAGTGAGGATCATGTTCGCTCACGGTACCCTGATGCATAAAACATCCTCCTTCGCCGATACAGGGAATTCCAGCCTAAGTTGTAAACATGTAAAAAATGAGAATGATTGTAATTGAAATTGTTTTTATGGACTTCTAATGAACTGAAAAGTTTGGCTTCCGGAAAAGCGAGACAGGAAAGTGAGAGAGGAAGGAAAGGAGAAAAAAATGAATAAGCAGAAAGTAATGGTTCTAGTATGCGCATAATCCTAGGAGCGATTGCCTTACACAATGTTGACATGTAGACAGTGTGTGTGGCTCTCTCTGTCTTTGGCTGTGTTCTCGGCAATCAAACAAATAAATAAATACATGGACATGAAGTATTGATTTAAATTTAAATCATAATGAAATTATTATTTTTTTTATTAAGTCATTCAAACATTTCAAACTCAATCATTCACCAATCAGAATCGAATATTCCAGAGAGTTAAAAACAGAACTTTTTTTTTTTTTGTTAAATATACACTACCGTTCAAAAGTATAGTAAGATTTTTTGGGGTGAAAGGATGCTGAAATAAATTAAAAGTTACAGTCATTACAATGTTAAAAAATATTTATTTTTCAAACAATTTCTCTTCTTTTGAACTTTTCATCAAAGAATCCTGAAATAAATGTATCATGGTTTCCAAAAAATATCAAACATTACAACTGTTTTAAATATGAATAGGAATAAGTGATGTTGAGAGATGCAGCAAATCAGCATATTAGAATGTTTTCTGAAAGATTATGTGGTATTAATTAAATTCTGAAGTAATGGCTGCACGCACACTCACACACACACACACATATATATATATATATATATATATATATATATATATATATATATATATATATATATATATATATATATATATATATATATATGTGTGTGTGTGAGTGTGCGTGCAGCCATTACTTCAGTATTTAATTAAATCTTTTAGAAAAGCATTTTAAATTGTAATAATTATTCACAATATTACTGTTTTACCAACCCCAAACTTTTGTACTGTATGCTAGTGTGTCTTGAAAATCTAATATTTTTTAATTTTATAGAATATTGTAATTGTTGAGCTATTTTATTATCTTTAAGACATGACAAATGCAAATTAGACCTATTATAGGTTTATATAATTTAATATTATTAAAAAATAATTAATTGTGAGATTTTACTTGCAAATATGCATTTGCTTTATTCATAGTCTACTATGACTCTTGATTTGGAAAGTTGGACATGAATAAAAACTAAATTGGATGAATTACCAAGTAGTCCTCAAAGCATATTTTGCAATTAAACAAAAAGATTGTAACACTTCACTCACCACTGCCAGTCAGTCGGGTTGTGTAGGCCACAGGTCACCTAATGCAGCAATGAGGCGTTTGTGGATCATCCTGCAAACTCATCTCCCAACAATTCCAGGAATGAGAGAAGACTGTCAACACAATTATAATCAATCACATACCACTGCTCTACTTTTTCATCCTAAGAACGCGTAAGCTTTTTGTTCTTGACTAGTTTTACCAAGATGAGGAGGAATTAGATTAACTTTGAACGTGCAGATATATTTGACTTATTTATGTGTCTTTTTCATTGCATGTTTAATTGGTAGCAATGAAACATTTGCATGACTGTAGCTGTGGTATTTTAACTGTAAACAAAATACTATCGATGATGAGGGATGGCTGTAATCAGTTGTGAGAAGCATTCAAGTGCTGGACCCCATAGATGGTTTCATTGTGAAAATAAGTTGTCCTCCATTTGCTCCAATTGCAATACGTTTAGGGCTTATTTCATTGCAAGCTCAATGGTGAGGTTTTGCTAACATTCAGATGTGAAAATTTCAAAATTAACATAAATGACAGACCATGGTTTAGTTCCCCAATTTGTTAAATTATGATTTTAGAAATCTGTTCATTAAATGGAAAGTGACATTAAAATTGCTTACTTTTTTTTTTTAAATCAGCTTCAGCTACATAGGAAAAAATAATTAATTGAATTGCAATCATTACAATTTCAAGATGTATAACTAAATTGTATTTATTACGTTATACATTTTAAATAACTGTTAGCATGGCACCTTCATGAATCAATACTTAACAGATGATAAATCAGTTTGAAGCAAGACTGCAAAGAAGCAAGAAGCAAGACCTAAGTCATTCTTGGCTATGTGTGGACAGGCATGATTTAGACTGATATTTAACTCTATCTCTCAGCCTATCTTTCTATATTCTCTATTTCTCTCTCTGAATCAGTTTTCATAGAATTAGAGGTTCTCATCTCAACACATTGCTCAAAGAATCCCATTTTCCTTTTTATGAAGTGATCCATATTTTTATTCTAGCATTCTCAAGGAAGTAGGCTTCACACGGGCTGGTCTTGAGAAGTCCGAGAGGCTTCTTACTTTGAGGATTTACATTTCCCACATGAGTCTGATAGAGGAGATTCACAGCAGCACAAGGGAATAATCAAACACCTCTGGGGACTTTGTGCATGTAAACATGCTTTCTTTCTCACACACACATGGACAAATACACATATAACCTTGAGCAGGTCTTGGGTTATATGTTTGAATATAACTTTTTGCCATACATGCTAATGGTGAGTGAAGTGGGGAAAAGGAATGGCAAAAAATAAGCTATATTGTTGTTGTTGTTGTGTTTTTTGTTTTCTTTGTTTTTTACAAATACAACTATATATCTATCTATATATCTATATCTATCTATATCTATATATATATATATATATATATATATATATATATATATATATATATATATATATATATATATATATATATATATATATATATATATATATATATCAGTGGTTCTCATCTGTTTTGCCATGGTAACATTTTCCAATGGTCATTAAAGCAAGACCCAATTTTTTAGGAATTTGAACCAAGCAAATGTATTTTTCAAACACACACACGCACACACACACACACACACACACACACACACACACACACACACACACACACACACACACACACACACACACACACACACACACACAAACACACACACACAGTCCCACAAATTGGAAGAATACCACTAACACTGGTGAATATACAGTACAAGGTAAAACTATTAAATAGCAGTCAAAATATTTTTTGTTAATACAATATATTTAGTAAATTGGTATGAGCCACCACAGTCATCAAAAAAAATAACACAATGTGAAAAAAGTGGTATTTTTGGTTAAGTATGGAAGAATTGACCAGTTGCCATGGTAAATACACAACACATGATTTGTTAATAAAACAAATGAACAGCGATCCTGATGAATGGAATGAACATCAAACATGCATTCAAATCCTACCCAGCTGACACGACATACCATGTATATAGTGAGCACAGTATAAGATCTGACAGGACAGTAAAGTTTTCTGAGGTGAGACAATTTAAAAAAAAAATTATGTCTGAGCAAGTTACGAAAATGATATCAGAATAATGACACTAACATATAGCCTGATAACATCTCATCTGACAGCAGATACTGAATGAGGACAACGCGAGGCACTCTTTAATTAAACTGCGTATTTTACAAATGGTGGAATTTACCTGCATTGTGTCTTTTATTTTCCACTGTTGAGATGTTACTTGATCTTTTTTTTTAGAGAATGAGAATGCATGCACTATTGCACTATTTTATTTGCCTTTATACATATATCTGCATATCTCTCTTTATCCCTCTAAATATCTCTAATATCTACTGTAAACCAAGTGAGCAATGTATATTTGTGTTTGGTGTATGTTAGCATTGATGCAGCTCAGCTTAGGTTGTGCTTCACTCTTTTATATAGTGGGGTCTTGTATGGTGTGTTGTATCGTGATTTTGGTCTTGAGTAGATGATAGTGATTGCTGAGACAGACTTTCTCTCTCTTATCTCCTGAAACACTGAGTTGTTTGTGCTTTACAGCTCACCAGGAGGTCCGCCCAAACCCCTCATGCTATCTCCCAACCGTCCATTGTCCAGATCCCCGTCTCCATAGGGAACTAATACTCTTCACTCTCTTCTCCTTCTGTCACACACACACACACACACACACACACACACACACACACACACACACACACACACGCACACGCACACGCACACGCACACGCACACGCACACAAACACACACACACACACACACACACACACACACACACACACACACACACACACACACACACACACACACACACACACACTCTCTCTCTCTCTCTCTCTCTCTCTCTCTCTCTCTCTCTCTCTCTCTCTCTCTCTCTCTCTCCCTCTCTCTCTCTTTCCTGCAAATGAGAGGAGGATATGCAAAACTGTGTCACTCTGCAAATAGCTCTCAATTAAGCCCCGATTAGGTGAATCCATGAATGATAATCAGGCCTTCAAAAAAGTGTGTTATCTAGGTAGTATCAAAGCTTGTGTCTGGACTCTCGTTGGGAATAAAAGTCCAGTCAGGAGGTTGTCAGGTTTGTTTGAAGGCTGAGTCTAGTTAGGGTGGAGAGAAATGTGTGGATGTTATGGCCTTTTTTTTTTTTTTACCAGCCTTTATACTTTCATGAATACAATATTGCATGCATTTTTGCCCTTATAACATTTATTTAACCGTTTATTCCTTGCATTTTAGTGATAAACAATGCAAGTAATTGTGCCTTATGAACTACTTTCCTTCACTCATTGAAACTGCATCTGCCTCAAGAAATATGCTTTTGTTTCTTTTATTTTCATTTTGGTGGCTTAATGTGAAGTATATTGCACATATGAGTTCTGGAGAAAAACAAAAACCTTAAGCATCCCAGATCAACTTCTGACAGCAAGGTGAAAGTTGTTAGAAGATACAGTTACAACAGAGATTTCTTTAGTAGATGAATCGCTCATGTAACTTATTTCAGCTAGGTACCTATTATCATTCTTACAACTCGGTAAAAAACATGTATTATGTTGCCGTTCTCTATAATTGTCTATGTTAGAGTTAACTTAAACCATATAATAGTACATTTTACATTTACATTTACTAACCAAACTAGGGTAACATTGTTTTATTTATATTTTACTCACATTTGGAGCTTATTTTTGGACTCTAGGTTATACACAACTGAATAAAATTAAATGTAAAATGAAAATGAGATCATAAGATTTTTTTGAAAATGCTCATGTGCTTAAGAGGGCTAAATATATTTGATCAAAAATGCAGTAATAATGTGAAATATTATTAAAATTTTAACTGTTTTCTATTACAAATCTATAAAAATTTAATTTATTTATTTGATGGCAAAGCTGAATTTTAAGCATCATCCTATAGAAATAATTCTAATATACTGAGTTGGTGCTCAAGACACATTGTTATCATCAATGTTGCTTTTGAACGGTAGTGTATATATGTACATATGTTTGTTAGTTTTTTGTTTAGAAGTCTGTTTATGTCACTCAGATCAATTTTCCTGCAACTCAACTTACAATCATATTGTAGTTCACAATAATGTTACTGTCCATTATTATTATTATTATTATTATTATTATTATTATTATTTAATTTACTTTTCAAACCAATTTTACTTGCATTTAGATCTTAAATAGCATTAATTGTGTCTTGACTGAACTTATTGACAGTCTGTCTCGTTCGAAGTACATTAATTACACCAAGAGTCTCTGTTACCCCATTCTTTAATAAGCCAAAGAGACCTTTGCCCGTAGAGAGAACATGTGCGGTGAACCCACTGTGTGAGACATGGCATCCATTCCCTCTTTTTTTTTTATTTCTCTTGTCTTCAAAGCAATAAACTCAATAAATTCAAAGTCTCCTCTCTCTTTCCTTGCAGGTTGATTTGCTGATTCCTGGCCTTGATGCTCTGATGTCTGCTGGCCCTTGACCTTCATCCATGGATTAGTCGTTCTACGCTTGAGGCAGATCTGACTGACCAGATGGTATCCCTATGTGTCAAGTCTTTTGAGTCAGGTGAGTGAAGCCCCTGTTTGAAATGACATTTAGTTACTCCATTTGGTCAGGAGTGTTAGAAAGATTAACCTCGGTAACCGAAGATCATGAATGGGATGTAATGCTATGCATGAATCAGAGAGCTACGCAACAATACAGTGGAGCGAATAAAAATAACTATTGAAATACGCACCAGTCGGTTGGTCCACCATTGATTTTCTTTGTATCATAAAGCCTAAAACTGGAAAACATCTGCGTGAATGCAAATTGTGATTGTGTTAGTGTGTCAGTGTGTACAAGACATACCTTCTCACATCCCTCCGAGGCTTAACGTCGTCATCCAATCAGCGACTGGCGGTGCCAAGATGAACCAATGAGAATGCATTTGGTTAGTATTCGTTGTATGGAATCAAAGGCACAGCACTCCTATGATATTAAAATGCCCTCTGTCTTTGTTCATACCACGCCAAACCAAGAGAGAGAAAGGGGAGGGTGAGGGGAGAGAAAACGCTCTCCACCCAAAAAAACAACAAAAAACTTTTTGTATTCCTCCCCATATGTCTCTGCGGGTGGGCACGCAATGACTCTCCCACTTCTCGCTTTGAAATCCCTGCCACTTCAGCTGCCTCCTTGAGCTTTTGTCAGCTTGAGACGCTGCACCTCGATGAAGTAGGGCAACTAGAGTACAGTCTACAATTCTTACCGTCGCCATCTTGGCCCTTGTCATTTCCTTTACTTGTTTGTCCCAGTTTTCAATCTTACATTGTTATATATCCAGGTTTTTAACCTGCCCCAGTTGTTCGTCCTTACACGTTTAAAACCTCTTTAAATCTCTATTTTCGTTGCTTTGTTTAAATAAATGAAAGTTTCAGCATCACATTCTCCTTCGCCATTGACCTCTCTGGACTCCTCTCTTCATAGTAATAGTACATTTTGTTAGGCTTTTCCTTCAAATTCAAGAAGAAAGAGGTTTCGGTGGGGTTTTGAATTATGCTTTCTCTTGATTGAATAGACCATAGTTTTGCTTTCTTTTTTTCCATATGGAGTGGCGATATTATTGGGCAAATTGCACTCCTTTCATGCAGATAAATGGACGTTCGATAAATGCTGCAGTGTTTTTTGAAGCGGCCAGAGAGCCAGGCTGCGTTGGGTGATAACTTCATCGCAGCGTGGGGTCAGGGGCAGGAAGAGAAGCCTAGCTGAAAGGGGATTAAGAGGAGCTGTCGAAGAGCTCCGGACTCAGACCACCTGCTGGGGAGCCCAGGCCTGGTACGCGCCTAATGTTTCTGATCAGCTATGCCATTGTCTGTGTTCCCCTCTTTCTTTTCTCCCCTCATAAGAAAGAATTGGATTGCCTCACTGTTTCCCTGAACCCAGATTAGCTGTTGGGCTGTTGTAATGTTTTTTTTTTTTTTTTTTGTCATCTACTTTCCACTATTTTTTAGCTAAGCTTAGGGATCCAAACTTCCCTTGTGCTCTTGTTTATGGGACAGGATGGAAACGAGCAAAAAGGAATAGTTTACCCACAGTATCTGTCATTGAACCTTCATGTTACAAAACTGCAACTCAAAACAAGGATTTTATGTTTTTATTTTTTTGGAAGAATATCTTGACTCTCTCGGAGAATGGGACACCAAAGTGGCAAACTGTACAAAAGCACAATAAAAGTAGTTTGTACAGGTTATGCACTAAATTTAAAGTCTACTGAATCCATACCATTGTGTTATGAACAGACCAAGTTTTAAGTTATTAAGTTTTAAAATTAAAATAATAACCGTTCTGAACCTTGAATAAATCATTCTTTTGAGGCAAACATTTTCAATAAATGTTGTAAATGGTCAAATATACATAATACATACATACATACATGCATACATACATATACATATATTAGGGATGCAACTAAAGATTATTTTGATAATCAATTAATCTATCAATTGTTTTATTGATTAATCAATTAATCGGATGAGAGATCTAAAAAAAAAAATACATTAAAACAAAATTGTAATCCATTTTTAACAATGTTATTCCAAATTCTGCCCAGTGCCGTGCTCCAAACCATGTGTAATATTATAAAGCCAATGAAAAGGAGATAATAAAACTACTAAATTAAACATTATAATTAACAAATGTAAATTAACTTGTATGAAGTATGAATAACATACACATTCACTCGTCTGTACATAGTAACTAAATTACATTAATGGAATATTCCAATTATTTCTATTAAACCTACACTCAATTTCTAACAAAAAATATTTTATCAAAATGTCTATTTTAGTCAGAATTATTGCACTCCTTTTCTGCCGTGCTCCGTCTATTTGACGCGCATGCGCCAACCGGCGCACATTCATTAAATTCTGTTAAGTTTAACAAGACTCATTTTATGTCAGAATATGATCAATGAAAATACATGTGGGACTTTCTAACATTTACAGAAGAGGATATAACCATAAAATATAAGTTGTGCACTTAAGAAAACACTTGATAGAAGCATTAAACTGCACACGCATCTGTCTAAACACGAGACGGCAAGGCACACAGGTAAATGCTTATGCTTTTGTTTAGCGCTTATAGATATAAAACATTCTCATTTTTCGGACAATTTGGATCATGTACCCTAACTTTTCCGCAGCAGCTCAATCTGTGTCTTTCGCTTTTTTCAATATGTGTTTTCGTAGGCGTAGTTTGCGGGTGGGACATGTCCCCACCACTTTTTGCCAGGCTCGATATTGTCCCCACCACTTTTTTGAAATATCCTGCGGCACGGATGTAGGCCTACATAATACAAATAAACATCTCTTATTGACTAGCATTCCTTTTGTTCGTTGGTTAACTAGGAGGCAATTTGGCGCTGGAATGTGTTGTTTTTTAAATCATGCGAGTGTTCGTTGCCACTGTTATCAGTGGCGGAGGGCAACAGTGTTCTCTTGTGGCTCGTGCATAATCTTCACACAGACAAGCGCGTCAATATATCGCTCAAAGCTGAGGAGACTCCCTATTTGTTCCAGTGAAATCAGAAAACAAACTGCACACAATTGTATCCATGCTCTTGACATATAATCACTGATGAACATATTTGGTTTTAATGAAGAAGAAAATAAAAACTATACAAGGGTGGTTTTGAACCCAGAACCTCTGACACGCTTAACAAAAGTTCAACCACCAGACCATTAAGGTATTCAAGAATTTCATGTATTTATTCACTGACATGAAGAATCTCTGGAATTGAGTTCTGGACTTTGTAATGTTATTTTTTTCTGCAACTGCTACTCCTGTCCTACCCCATTTTTTAAAACAAAGTTACACCACTGTGTGTTTTGTTCATAGAAATGTGTATATTCAAGGAGACTTTTAATATAATGATCAAAACAATAAACAGACGCGTCAACGAGAAGAAACATACCACAAGCACACTGACATAAAACAAAGCTAGACAATGAAGAGACAGAAACAGAGGGCTTATATAAGGGCAAACTAAGGAGCTGATGAGTGAATTAATGAAACACACCTGAACTGAACTAACACAATCAATTAGAAACCATTTAGACAATCAGGGAGAGAACAGAGAACGTCTCGGTTACATATGGTAACCCTCGTTCCCTGAGGGAGGGAACGGAGACGTAGGTCATGACTGACCAATCGGAATCTCGCTAGAGAGGCCAATCTACTTCGAGTGAAACTAAAACAAGCCAATACACATTGGCGTTCAATCATTTGCAACAGCTGTGCAGCCTCGCAGCGCGGGTATTTAACAAGCAGCTGGTGCGATTGCACACTAGTTTTTTGCTGAGGAGCCAAGCCTGAAAAAGCTGGCCACCCCGGCGGGCGGCAGCAGATGTGGCGACGGGACCTACGTCTCCGTTCCCTCCCTCAGGGAACGAGGGTTACCATATGTAACCGAGACGTTCCCTGTCGGTCAGTCACTACAACGTAGGTCATGACTGACCAATAGGAATCCCTACCAAAGCGCCACAGCCGCTGCACCCCATTCCCGTAGGGTCACACATATGGAACCCAGCCCAGGTCCGGTTCTCAAGGATTCAGTGGATAAGGGCCTGGCACCGGACGCTCCGCCATGTCCGGGCCGAGGGGTTTTGGAGGACTCGACAGGTTTTACTCTGGAGCAATAAGGGTGCACAGTAGGGTGCAGCAAGCCGACAGAGCCAGGCCTCTCAGTGCTTCTACCCGTCTAGGGTAGGGCCCACCCTCCGTGACTTTCGTGAAGACACGGGGGGACAGGGACAGCCCGAAGGGTAGGACCTTGTACTGATATGCTCGACCCTCGAACGCAAAGCGCAGGAATGGCCTGTGTCGAGGAAGAATCGAGACATGAAAGTACGCGTCCTTCAGGTAGATCGCTGCAAACCAATCTTGGGGACGGATGCATTCGAAAATGCGTCTCTGCGTGAGCATTTTAAACGGTAGCTTGTGGAGGCTCCGATTCAAAACTCGCAGATCCAAGATCGGTCATAACCCACCACCTTTCTTGGGTACAATGAAATAGGGACTGTAGTGCCCTGACCTCATATCGGCTGGAGGGACCGGCTCTATTGCATCCTTCGCCAGTAGGACTGCGATCTCCGCTCGCAAGACATGGGCATCGGCTGCTCTCACTGTAGTGGAGTGGATGGCCCGAAACTTGGGGGGACGCCGGGCGAACTGAATCGCATAGCCGAGCCTGATGGTTCGAATGAGCCAGCGAGACGGACTGGGGAGCACTAACCAGGCTCGCAGAGACCGTACAAGCGGGACCAAAGGGACCGTAGGCGTACCCGGAGTGGGGCAGCGAGGTGGAACACAGGGACGCAGCTCGGGATGCTCTCTCTGGGAGGCGGCCCGTAGCGGAGTCTGAGTGTGCTGTGCAGCACTTACCTGGTTCCACGGGGCAGGAGGTGCGGGAGGCGGCTCGGTGGCGTTCTCGGACCGTACACAGCTGCCGGCTGGCGAAAGAAGAGGCGGATGAGAGTGGTGAGGATTCCAACCCCCCAGTCCCTTCCATCTCTGGGTTGCCCGTCCTAGGGCCGCTTACCCTTGGCTTTGCCGCCCCTCTTTGCGGGGCCTGGACGGGCGGGGCGCCCCGCCTGCGACTGGCTCCACGGCGTCGTTTAGATGGAGGCTGCTGCTGCGGCGCTGGAGCAGGGGCAGACGCAGGAGGACGCCCACGGCGACGAGCAGACCAAGGAGCCGCGGGTGGTGGGGTGGAGGCAGCAGCTGACCGCCGCGGCAGGATGTGTCTGATGGCCTCAGTCTGCTTCTGTACAGCCGAGAACTGCTGGGCGAAGTTCTCGACCGCGTCACCGAAGAGGCCGGTCTGCGACACGGGGGAGTTAAGGAACCTGATCTTGTTGGTCTCCCGCATGTCAGCCAGACACAGCCAGAGATGGCGTTCCTGGACCACTAGTGTGGACATCGCACGACCCACTGACCGCGCAGTGACCTTCGTCGCACGAAGCGCGAGGTCAGTTGCGGCACGAAGTGGCAGCGGCTCCGAGCCGTCGTCCGTAGAGAAGTCTGACCCACCCTCCGATGCAGCGATCGACATCTGGTCGTCGCAGGAAGTGCCGAACGAAACGACTGGTACACATCTCGAGGATGGTCCAGAACGTTCCGTTGGCAGCTCAACTGGTTGCGGAGCATGAGAGGAGTGAGGGTTCCTAGGGGGTTGGTTCCCCGAAGGAAGCGCGCTCACTGTAATCCTCAGGTCAACCGTGTCACTGCCCGTAGCAACCCGCGAAGGGGGGTTGGAACGAGGTGCAGGCACGGGGACTCCGCCCCTTTGCAGGAACGTGAGTCTCGACCTCAGCTCCGAGATGGTCATCTTCCCACAATGGGTACATGACTCATCCACGAACGCTGCCTGTGCGTGTTCGAGGCCCAGACACACAAGGCAGCGATTGTGACCATCCCGCGACCCCAGGTAACGACCGCATCCAGAAACACACAGATAGAATGTCATCTTGAAAAAGACGCAAACTATCTGTGTAAGCTCTTTTAGAGACTGCTCTCCTTGGTGCTGAAGCACGCAGGGGAACGGTCACAGCGAACACAGACAGGAATGTTCACCTGTCTGTGCGCGATTCTCTCTCGCTGGTCTTACCAGCCGTGAAAAAGGCCGTTGAGCGCTTTAATCGCGCACCTTACCAGCCGTAAAAACGGCCGTTGAGCGCTTTAACCGCGCACCTTACCAGCCGTGAAAACAGCTTTTTTTGTTTGCTCAGTTTTAAAACAACAAATAAAGAAGAGAGAGAGAGAAGAGAAAAAGACCGCTCGCGCTGCTGTGCCGTCACGCCCGCACCAAAGTGGAGAGATCCAGAAGAGGCTTGCTTTCAAATTCACTCTGTTCAGCATACGAAGTGCTTGGCTCCGAAGCAAAAAGCTAGTGTGCAATCGCACCAGCTGCTTGTTAAATACCCGGGCTGCGAGGCTGCACAGCTGTTGCAAATGATTGCACGCCAATGTGTATTGGCTTGTTTTAGTTTCACTCGAAGTAGATTGGCCTCTCTAGCGAGATTCCTATTGGTCAGTCATGACCTACGTTGTAGTGACTGACCGATAGGGAACTGAGTGAACAGACTAGAGACTGAACAAGGAAACTCAAACATGAACAGAACAGAGAAATAGATCAAACAACTCAAAACGTGACTATATATTATTATTATAATTTTAATTATTAATTATATACATATATGACAAAAAAAAAACTTGTTAAAGTTCACTCTCTGTGACCTAATGTGACTCTCTCATTGTTCTCTAAGATAACTAATGGAGAATCATGACGAGGGAGCATCCACTCATCAGTGTCTATGGTCATTTTTTATTCATCTTATATATTCACAGATTAGCTGCAGGGGCTTCTTGGAATTTTTTATTTTCTCATTTTCGGAGGTGTCCTTTTATCAATGCCAAAGAATATAAAAAGATCATAAAAAATTAATTTATATACAAAAAAGCACCGTAAAACACTTTTCATCCCAGCTATACATGTGTTCAACGTGTTAAACAGGCAACACCAGTAAAAATCTTTCCCTGCAATCAACACGTCTATGCATAAAATATTTCCCCGCACCATTTTTCATGGCTGTGGGCTGAAACAGCTGTAGTTAGATGCATGAATACTGATAGGGCCAATCGTGCAGAGTGCAGTGCAGGTGTGCAGGTGAACGCTCTGTTTGGCAGTTGCCTGACATGTTTCTTCTCTTTAGCATGGAGTGCAGACAAGCTCATGAATAACAGTTCTGATGAATGGTCTGCGCAGGCTTAGCACTAACTTCTACAGCACCTGCTACTGTGTTTGCACCCCACGAAGAAGTGTGTATGTGTGTGCTTGACACAAACTTACCAGAATTGCTATTGTGTGCACTGACAGCTGTGTGCACTGCTCTAGACAAATAATTCAACTGTGCTTGATGAAAAACAACAGGCACATTTATGTATTTGCGTTATGTGACGTGCGAGTCTCCTCATCAGCAACATATTACATCAAGTTTATTTTGATGAAATGCATTGATTCTGATGTCAAAAAACATTGGAAGGTTAAATTAAAATCAATCAAGCTAAACTAATTCATAGATGTGTTTTTCACTTGTTTTGCTGATATGGCCTTCAAGTTTGTGTCTATCTACATTTATAAGTTGTGAATGTTTCGTCACTGGCAAGGCTGTAGCACAAAGGCTGGATATGATTCCATAAGGATGGTTTCTAAAAGATGGCTGTCTAAGCACACCATAGAGTTTCCAAGCATTTTTTTAAAGCAGCCAACATTATGTTCTGGAACATTCTCGCTCTCTCTTTCTCTCTCCACTCGTAACGGCTGTGGTCGGTCGCTCTCAGCCCGTGCCAACTTCCAATAACCATATTCCAGGAAAGAGCTCCACATGTTCAATTATATAATTACATCATCTCAGATTTAGACAGATGTCCCATAATACGTTTCAAATGCAATCAGCCGCACTCGTTCCCCACATAATGCATTTGGAGAAGAAAAATGATGTCCGCTGAGCATAAAACAGATCATATTTGTTGTGTTGGTGCTTCTGTTGCGCGCACTATTGATATTGTCATTATTAGTATCGCCGCAAGCTCCATTTAGTATTTTTGTTAGTAACATCAATGCGTTTTCATGGTGACTGCTTAAAATAGGCCCTTTTATAATGGCAGTGTATATGGAAATATGCCAAACAATAAACATACCCACAGACAAACTAATTGCCTAGTTAGAGAAATCACATAATAGGATGAGTATGTTTATATGAAAATCCACAGCGATCACTCTCCCTACCTTGAGTCCTATTGTTGTCCTCCAGCCTCAGTCCTCGACCAAACTGGTCTTTCCCGCTCAAATCCTGCCAGTTTTAAATAGTGATCGACCGATGTATCGGTTTACCGATATTTTTTCACGATATTTAAGCATTTCCCCATAATCGGGTATCGGTTTTGTAATATCGGATTTGCCGATAAACGGCGCCATCTTGTGGCCATTTCGAGAATTCCGCCATTGCAGCCCGCTGAGGAGATAAGTCAACAACAACTCTGCGCAGGGGCGTGGTAGCGGGGGGGGAAAAGGGTACCGAGTACCCAGGGCCCGAGGCAGGGGGGGGCCCTTAGAAGACGCCGAGCTTAAATCAAAAGTCCGTCCGTTGAGACATAAATGCCTGATATAGTTTATGCAGCTTGGTTCTAAAAAATTGAGACGAACTCATGGAGTCACGTAGCATAATCCGTCATGTCCTGCCCCAATAAAGACGTAACTTTACATGAATTAAATAAAACAGACATGAATGAGTGCATGTTGAAAATAAAAGCGCTGAATTTAATTGTTTATCTGTTGTATTTGCTCACCATTAGTCTCGAAAAAAAGTTTGTTCATATTGCTGAGCACTCACTGGGTTGATGATCAGGAATGCTCAAGCACGGCCACTGAATGAAACTTTTGACAAGATTATCTTGTTTAAACTCCCTAGATTATATTATCATTTTACTACATAGCAATTATTTCGCTAATACACATTTAAATATACCGCTTTGTGGAAATTAATTATTTATTATCTGCACGCGCGGTTGAGTCGCCTATAGTTCTGTGAAAATGCATAGATAAACAGCACTTTGTCCGAAAGCATTTCATGATCTAGACCTACAAAAATATTATTAATAATTAATAACATACTAGTTGGAAAATGCAATGATGTATATTCTGTTTTGTTTGTTACTTTCTTGACAATGTTATATTCCAGCTAATATTATTCAGTGAATTAATATTACCCAGTGAATTATTCCTCACTCTTAGTTTAAACCTATTAAACGGCACATAAACCTTCTAAAACGGTTTAAAATGAATTACATTTCTGCAAAGGTGATATGAATCTCCTGTCAATTATGTTCTCCATATGAAAACATTAGACTTTTAACATTTATTTTGCCTATTGTTAACATTGTTGCTGCTGATGCTTATAAATTATATGTATAATTTAGATATAAATTATATAATGTAATAATATAAATGTTTTTTATTGTAATTTGACTTATTTACCATTTATGAAAACAAACGAAGCAGGCTTACAGAGCAAAATGCTGATAGACTCTGTTTTCTACACTACAAACTAGTTCTGCTTAACTGGGAGTATTAAGTTACACTACTAAAATAGCTACTAAAATTAATGTAATTTAGATTTTTCCCCCCCAGTATGTTAGAATAATTTTTGTACTTTATTTTTTACCTGATCAAAGCTTTTATTTTTAAACAAAGGGACTTTATTTTTTGGACTCAGACCCCTCTATTTATTTGTGTATAAATATAAAGTTTTATATTTATATATTATATAGGAGGGAGTGATTATATTATATATTATTATATTATATATATATATATATATATATATATATATATATATATATATATATATATATATATATATATATATATATATATATATATATATATATATTGGAGGGAGCGATTGTTTTAAATAAAATGGTTTGTTCAGTTCATTTGTGTTGTAATAATTGTGTCAAAAACAGAAGTATAACAGTAAATAAATATCGGTTCTGCATATCGGTTTTTCGGGCACATAAACATGCAAATAATCGGTATCGGTATCGGTTATAAAAAATCAATATCGGTCGATCACTAGTTTTAAAGCATATCTCTTTTCATTGTTCAGCAGACAGCACACAAATCCAAAGTGCCTTGAGTCTAGTCCAGAGAACTTAAAAATGAGTCATTGTTTACTTATAGAGACAAAGCTGAACTATAGTCGTGCACTAGTAGTGGATAAAGACTTTTTATTTATTTATTATTTTTCTCAGCAGTTAAGCTGCTCATAGACACAGTTTTGGTCACACAAGAGCTGTGAGCTCAGATTAGGAAATAACAGTAAAATAATTGGCCCAATTACTTAATATTGTTTTCAGTACATTTTTATTTGTCTTATTTTATGATAAAGGTCTACTAATCGTAAAAGTGCTTGTGTGAAATTTGGCTTAGCTTATAACTATATAAAAGCCATACAATTGAGTTTGTAAACAGAGGCAAAATCATTTAAATAGCATTATTCTTTTAAAGGCCAGCGTTTTGTTCTCCATTGATGACTGATAAGAAGGAATTGAAATGATATGAATGAGAATTTATTAATATGCACCGTTCAGTTCAAAACAGCGCCTTGACAGGTTGAAGATAACAACATTGATGAGCAGTTGAATGACAAATGCATAAATAATATCTGTCCATCTCACTCATTTTTCAATCTTTTTTTTTTTTATATCATATTAACAATCGTAAAAAGTTGTTGAATTTTGTGATCGAGTCTGACAGAGGAATGGAAATGGTGGCGAAATGTTTGAAAGGTGACCTTTACAGACAAGACTCTTAGGACAGACCGGCACAAAACATCCGTTTCATTCTTAAACCTGTCTCCATTTGTCACATCAAAATGTATAGAGAGAGAGAAAATAGACTCTTTCATTACAGGTAGATGTCCTCTTCCATAGCAACCAGCGATATATCAGCTCACCTGCATGGGCACCTCCCATTGTGCACGAATCAGATAACTCCACATGCTAATCACAGCAGCCGGCCCCCGCTGCGAATAACACCGCTGACCACAGCGTTGATGTGCCCCCCCCCCCTCCCCCAACCACACACACTCGTGTTCTTACTGCACACACTCCAGTGGTCAATTACACCCTCAAGGCAGCTCAGTAAATACTAATTATTTCCTCATGAAGACAAAAACTGCCCGGTTTTGTTAGCTGTCACTTTGGCTTCCCAACAGATCACGGGTCGTTTCTGTAAAGGTGTCGAGTTATATAGACCACATGCAAAGCTGTTCCACATGGGACCGAGGGAGTGAGCCACATTAAGGATGCGGGATGTGAGCCGTGCAGCAAAGTCAGAGAAATATTGTGTACTTAGATAAGGTTCATTGTTTTATACTTTTATCGGTAAAAAACAAACCCTCACTCATTTACACTGAATCTATATCCTTAGAGAGCGAACAGAACTCAAAAATTCGTCAAACAGCCTCGTAAGCAGATGTTGTTTTCAGCAATGTTTGCATGAAACTTTACATGTTTTTTAGCATGTCTTGAATATTAAATATTTTTTAAATATTTTTTTTGTTGTTGTTTGTTTTGGAATTTGCACGCATGTACATGCATGAATTGTATTGTTTTATTAAATCAATGTACAATTAATGTAATAATTGATGTGTGTGTATACTGCTACTTAATTAGTTTATTCATGGCTATAGCACACACACAATACATACACTACCAGACAATCAAACAATTTTGATCTGTAAGATTTTTAATGTTTTAAAAGAAGTCTCTTCTGCTCACCAATGCTGCATTTATTTGATTAAAAATACAACAACAACAACAACAACAAAACAGTAATATTGTGAAGTATTCTTACAATTTTAAACAGCTGTTTTTTATGTGAATGCATAGTAAAGTGTAATTTATTCCTGTGATCAAAGCTGAATTTTCAGCAGCATTACTCCATTCTTCAGTTGTCACATGATCCTTCAGAAATCATTATAATATGATGATTTAATGCTCAAGAAGCATTTATCATTATTACCAATGTTGAAAATGTGAATGTTCTCTTAGGATTATTTGATTAATATAAAGTTCAAATGAAAAGCATTTTTCTGAAATGGAAAGCTTTTGTAACATTAAACATTACCGTTCAAAAGTTTGGGGTCAGTAAGGATATCATTTAATTTTGGGGGGGGGAAATAAATAAAAGAAATCAATACTTTTATTGCAGCCTTGGTGAGAAGAAGAGACTTCCTTTAAAAACATTAAACATCTTACCGATCCAGAACTAATGACTGGTATGTATATGCATATATGCAAAGAGCCATGTTCTCACAGGGACCCTAGTTTAAGTCAGACAAGCGTTGTGTCCCACTTCTTCTCTCTATACATACACTTTTATGTCAGCTCTATATGTCCTATAAAGTAAAGGCTAACAGCCCATAAATTAAAAGAATAAGAAAAAAATCAGAGAGAGATATCTCTGGTGACTTCACATTAGTGTTTGATAGCAGATGAGCGAGTTGTCCCTATTCAGAGTCATATTCAAATGTATGAACACCCTAATAATAGGCTTTCAGCAGGTAGTATTCATCCTCTGTTAGACATAAGTAGGCTCAATATACGTAGAATCTGAAGGTTTCTACCCAGCATCTTAAAACTAGGTCGAAAGTCATCTCTGTCACAGGAGACTGAGAACAACCCTGCATTAACATAATGAGACATATCACGTCAGCAGTGGGCAGATTGCATCTTTCATTCATTGGCATGTAGATTGAAAGGTCATCCGGTGCTCCGTCACCAAGAACCTTTCAGGGTTCCTACAAGCACACAGAATAGTCCCAGGATGGCCAGATTTGCAGTGATAAATGGAGCGCTTTTAGTAAGACGATACATGTAGCACCCATGTAGGCCTTTATCTATGGAGCTAAACCTGGATCATCATCCCGCAGCCATAGTTTACGCATCAAATTACCCCTCTCTCAGCCTGCAACAGGCCCTCTGTGGAATGACATCACTGCCAGTGCATACCTGCTAGTGATTACGCTCTCCTCAAGCAAAACGCTTCCAGCCATCTATTACTGCATATAGCACCATAAGAGTTGAATTATTTTCCTTTTACATTCTGTGCCAACTCACTTTAATGGGATCCCTTTTTCCACAACCCTGTTGTTTTATTTTGCCGACCTGTTGTTTGTGCTCCAAAATGAAAACCATGGCACGGCATAAGTGTGTTGTAATAATGTGATCTCCATTTTCTTCTCGACTCCCACCACTTTTTTTGCCTTTTCAAATCCCCCTTTTAGAAAGTAAGCTTCTCCACAGGGAAAATTAAACAGAAACTTTATACCTTTCTTTTTAAAGGAATCAAATGTGTGTTCCTCTTCAGAAGTGTCAGTCAAACTCCCACTTGGTGGTCTGGGCTTGTGATTGTCTATGTAGAGACTGACTCCGACAGCTATAGCGGTAAATGGCAATTATTTTAAGAGAAAAAAGATTACAGGGCTTTTTGTCAATTAAGTAATAGTTCGTAAACGGTCATAATGCCTCAGATTATATGCTACTTGAAAGAAGTACGTTATTCCTATGTGTTATTCCTGTATATATATATATATATATATATATATATATATATATATATATATATATATATATATATATATATATACAGTATATATATATATATATATATATAACAGAATGGAGCACATTAAATGTTTGATTAGTTGCTCGTTTGATTATGTTTACATCATGTATGGTCCATGTATCATCAACCACTGAAGTTTTAATCATCACGTCTTTGTAGAATATTTATTCAAAGAGATTAATGCAAAAAAGGACTCAAGAAGGATTGTGTGATAGACATTAAATATGCCAGATTAAATTAAATTAAATTCATTTTGATATGTAAATTACATTATTATTATTATTAGTAGTAGTAGTAGTAGTAGTAGTAAAAAACCTAAAATAAAATAATGTAATAATAAAGCATTGTTTTTTATTGTTGTTATTATTAGTATTGTTATTATCCATTCCTTGGCAAATTAACTATCTGATATATATATATATATATATATATATATATATATATATATATATATATATATATATATATATATATATATATATATATATACATATATTCCAAGCCTAACTATTTCTCTCAGATCTATAAACAGGAGCTAGCATTTAGCATCCAATCTCAATGGCTTCAGTGAACATGGGAAGTGGTTTATTGTGTCTGCTTTAACACAAACAGAGCTGGTAAAGTCTGTGAAGTAATTTCTTTAGGTTTCTGAGATGAGATGAGATCAGTTTATGATGGCAACAGAGGATTTGTGCTTCTACTTCCTGTGTTTAGACTGGCCTTTGAAGCACACATGATATCCCACATGCTCATCACTCACTTTGCTGGCACTTTCTCATTGCCCCCATCCCATAATAGTCCCACCCTCAGTTTGAATCCCCCTGATGTGTGTGTGTGTGTGTGTGTGTGTGTGTGTGTGTGTGTGTGTGTGTGTGTGTGTGTGTGTGTGTGTGTGTGTGTGTGTGTGTGTGTGTGTGTGACTTTCTTTTATCATGTTTGTGTTGTCACAACTTCTCAAGTCTGATCCGGTGCTTGTATGTACATGTATTTTGTGTATGTTTGACCTTCTTGTGAAATGTTGCTACCAGCTTAGTGTGAATGAGTCAACTTTTCATCATGACAAATCTTACAGGAATGCCACAGATAGTTGTTAGCAGCCAAACCCCCACGTATATTGGCTAAACTACTTCTTTTACTCATTAAGTGTCACAGAGAATCTCAAAGTGGTAAGACTCGCCTGAACTTGACTGGATTCCTTTTTAGGCCACATATGGATTGACTCTAAGATGCTGTATTGATTGCACAGGTTAATGAAGAACAAAGTGTGATGCAGACAGTTGAAAGGGAGCAAGACCTCAATATACAGGTAAAAAAACAATCAAATAGAAAATCCAATTAAGTATCAAAAAGCAACAAAATGAAGAATAAGCCCCTATTGGAGCGAAAAAGAGGAACAGAAGAAGCTGTGCAGGTCAAAGAGAGAGACTGGAATCATTGTCCAAGAGTTTCAATATATCAACACTAATCTAAGAGGAAAAAAGAAAGTGAGAATGGATGCATTCCATCTAGTGCTGTCCGTAACACGTGGCAGGTAGAGCAGGAATAGGTTAAATTAATCAGCTGCTCTTGTTGCTCGGCTCAATTCAGCTGTAGGTACAGCGTGGACCCATATCTGCAGATGGGGTCAGCCATGAAATATGGTGTGATATTGTCACATTGATGGAGGTCAGAGAATAAAGGGAATGAATTCATCATGCCTTGTGCATGATACATGGAGCAGTACGGCTGAAGCGCACAGGGCAGCCGCCTGCGTTGGGAGAGTGAATGTAGCCATGAAACACTATTTTCTCTGCCCACTGCAAGCATATTATTAAAAAGCTCAGTTTGCTAAATTGAATGGGCGTACTAGGATACACAGAGCTCCTAAAATGGACCCATGACTGCATACATGGGCGTCATGTTTTCAAATGTGCTGGTTTTGATGACATGACATGGAAAAAGCTTAGCTCATGAATAATATCACATATTTTAATATTATATTTTACTATTATTATTATTATGTTATAGTATATAGTACTACAATGTAAATAATTTATTAATAACATTACATTTAGACAAAATGTAAAAAGAAAGTAAGCAGCAGCATTTCACATTAAATACAAAGGTGTTTTGTATGCAAGTCTTGATGTGGAAAAAAGCTTTTTGAACAGTGTTTTTTTTTTGAAGATTCCTACTTTTTTTTGTTGTGTACTTTGTTTTCTTCTGTGTATTTGAGGTGCTGTGAAAGGGCAACACATGAATTTTACATTTTGTTTTTGGAAGTTATATCAAGCCGTAGACAATCAAAAAAAAAAAAGATACAATTTTGTTGCTGTGCTTTCCTGATGACAACCGCAATGATCACTCAGAAGAACATTAAAAATGACAAATTTCAGCCCCACATCGCTTCTCTTAATAATACCCATTAACAAAATGAAATTTTAGCTTTAGACTGTTTTAGACAAAATTGGCTATGGCAAATATTGTTGACTCTGCAACTTCACACCTTTACTGTCCAACAACAGAAATAAGGAGAAAATGAGAAATTAAATCCTTACTGCTCATGTAGCCGAAGTTGCAACCGCTCCCCTTTTGTAATTATTACAGTATGCTTTGCAGATGTTTTCTGTTAGCAGTTTTGTTTCAATTCCAAGTGGAAAATAATAAGAATGTTGTTGTTTTGTAAATGCACACAAACACTTTTTTTTATCCATCTGTCTGCACGGAAGCTCTCGTACACCCAGCGTCTGCTACACATCTTATCATTCACATCATATATGTACACATCATGTATTT
Source organism: Siphateles boraxobius (assembly GCF_051911475.1). Taxonomy (NCBI): domain Eukaryota; kingdom Metazoa; phylum Chordata; class Actinopteri; order Cypriniformes; family Leuciscidae; genus Siphateles; species Siphateles boraxobius. The sequence goes on along the minus strand of NW_027508908.1, from coordinate 12,315,783 downwards.
AATTCTAATTTCATATACGCAATTATACCAGTATTATTTACACGGCATTGTGTACAAGGCGTTCTGCAAGCTTCTCTGGCACATGAACACACGTACCCCCCCGTAGTGAAATAACCAGTGATGTGCATCTGCAGAGCCCAGTGGTCACGTGACACATCTGGAGGTTTCCAGTTCTATGCCCTAGTTGGCTGGAGATGAGGGGGACCTCACAGCCTAGAGAGAGACAAGAGAGAGAGAGAGAGAGAGAGAGAGAGAGAGAGAGAGAGAGAGAGAGAGAGAGAGAGAGAGAGAGAGAGAGAGAGAGAAAGGGATGACATTGACTCGTCCTAACACTTCAGTGGCCGTGTGAGGGATGCACCCATGGAGGTGGGGGGAGGGCTGTTTCTCAGTGCCTTGTGGTGCAGCACCATCAGTGTACCTATGCCAAACTGAGACACTCCCACACATCCACTCTGACGGCAGACAATAATTAGGAGAGGGAACGTGAAGGAACGAGTGACGAAGACATACGCATGAATATGGGCTATTTACTGGTGTCGCTGTTGTGCTGCAGGTATGATTGTAATCAGCATAGCCATCACACACAGAGATCAGCGCCTCTGTGTGGATATCTGCTTCTAATCTCCTATTCTGGTGCAGTGAGTTGTTCTTGCCAGCTGAGTGTCTGTCAGCATGCAGGACAAGAGGGAAGTTTTGCATTTGTGGACACTCAGGGACAGGATGTGGACGGCTCTGTATGTAGTCAAGCATGGAGCGAAGTCAGGGTCTGTCACTGCCAGCATC
>NW_027508908.1:12210000-12310000 GCF_051911475.1 Siphateles boraxobius | reverse complement strand
AGGAGATAGAAACATCTATCTGTCAACATCTGAGTGTCTCTCGCGCTCTCCGGACTATCGTTTGGACGGGAGTTGCTGTTTGAAGCGTGTAAGGAGGACTTGTTTTGCAAGAAACATCTCTCTGTTTTGTCATTCCCTGCAGAAGTTGACCGTCGTTCGGTGTCGTTTAGAAGTTTTGTCAATGGGATGCTGAAGCACATCAACACCAGGTAAGAGTTCCGATGGCCTCAGCATGCGCGAGCGCTCTTGTAGCCTAACACTTTTACCCTTTAATAAGAGAGGTCAATGCAGGTTTAAAAAAAAGAAAAAATCTTGTTAGTTAAATAAAAAATGATATAGAAAAAAGGAATTCGGTGCATAAATAGCCCAAATTAGGCTATTTTCTGTAGGCTATTTAAAGTTTAGTCAAGCGCGCGATAATGTAAATCATAGTAAAGACAAGGTGCACACAGGTTGTAAATGTGTTCACGTGTAATCTTCACTGTATTGTAATAAGGACACACATACTTTCACCGTCGCTCGATTAACTTAATCTGTTTGACTTTACCGTCCTTCAGTGAAATATTTAAAATATTTATATACAGCGAGCGAATAGCTTGAAATTGTGTCATAAAAAATATCAGTTCTTAACTAAACACTTTTGACAAGTTGCCTGTTTTTACAGTAATGACGTTCAAAACTATTTTTCATTAACTGATATTTTTCATAATCCACATGTATGATGAAGACGTCAGATCAGTGAAAATAATATAGCCTATAAAATGGATAAATAACATAAGAATGTTGTGCAGCATCTTTAAAATAATCAAACTTAAAAATACACTTTAACTAATTTGTATTTTGTATCTAATTGTGTAAGATTATGTTTTATAAGCAATGACAATAAAATCATAAAATGATAGATTATGAAAGTTATATTGACATGGTAACAATATCCTATGTGAACTGTTATAATATCCCACTGCACAGATTACATGTGTTGAAGTTGTTTGTGAGTGTTTCGTAAGAACTAATTCACATTTACTAAAGAAGCTGTTTTCCAGAAAACATGTACAGGATAACTTCTCTGCACATAGTGATTTTTCTTTGACTTGAGTTCCTCTCTCATGTTTTCTTCTGATTAATCCTCAGCTTGCTTATTGGTTGATTCAAAACAGAATCCATTGAATTTTTAAGCCGACGCTTATGAACAAATATTCTCTCATAACCAAGTTTTTGCATGTACAAAAGTGTGAGACAATTTCACAAAACACTCTCCGGCAGTTTTTTTTTTTTTTTTTTTTTTTTTTGTAAGTGTGTGTGTGAGTGTTTTCTGAGCAACTTTTTTCTCTCTTATATTTTAGAGGGAAAAAAAATAGTATTTAATTATTTGTTACTTATGCTAGACAAATCACAGCATTTGCTTTGGTGACTTTGCAACATATTTTGCTTTAGTGACTTTAATGGCAATAAGTGTGTCTCTGAATCACTATTTATAATGTCAAACTGATCTGCACATCATTGAGCCAAACCTCTAAAGCACATCAATGTAGTGTAGACTACCCAAACACGAATATTGTATTCAGAAAAGCAAGAAGATATTCAGAAAAGCAAGATGATAAAAAAGGTTATCAGTTATGTTTTACTTATGAACGCATACCTGAAGGTTGTGTTTCGTCAGATAAAGAAGCAACAACACTGCGTACACACACACACACACTGACTGAAAGGCAGCATGGTACTGAGGTATCACCATGTACTGTAATTGTGCTGAAAGCTGATACTGGTGATAGTGATTGGTGAAAGATTCCTGGCCCATCCTAAATGATCTTTTGTTTAAATGTTAGTGTACAATATCTTGCCCGCTAAAGTCAGTGAGTGAACAGAGTACAGACATAGCCTCTCATTTAATCATGCTCCTATATGGCCTCCTATACTTTCATGAAAGATAATTATCTGTTTTTCATTATCATTAAAAAAAATAAACAAGTTTCAGCCAGCTGGTTGTTTTGACTAGTTTAGGCTTTCTACTGAAGGTTTAGTCATTGTGATTTTTTTAAGCACATCTGATTATTAGAAATATCTCGTTCACGTCAGTAAGGTCAATTTGAAATTGTGATATGTACAAGATGTTTGAGATACGAATGTGGATGTTTTTTGTTTTTTTGTGGACACAGAAACGTCATAGGCATGTTTGAAAATGCATTTGCAAAGAGAGAAATGTATTATGGGGGATTTTTGTTTGTTTTGTTTTGTGTGTGTGTGTGTGTGTGTGTGTGTGTACATGCTGAGAGACCTTTGACTAATCTGAAGTGTAGCCGAAATCAATTTTTTATGTTGCCTTGAACTTGGCCTTTGTTCACTTTGGGGGGGGGAAGAAACGGTCAACAGAAAAACTTAAACTGATTTTATTATTTCACATTAAAGTTAGAGTGATTGATAGGAGCACTTTCAAACTCTGAAGTGTCATTTATATCATGACAGATACAGCTTTTTTTTAAGGAGTCGTGGCAGGCCGCAGCGCGTGGGACGGAGAGAGTGTGTGCATGTTTGATCTCACATCAAATAAAAGAAGCAAGAGAGCACCATTTGTTACTGTAACGATGCTAATATTGTCACATATAGTGGCCCTCTTTTCCTCATGAAGGCCAGTACAGATGTTTATTGGCTGGGGGTTGTCATGGTAATGGGATTCATAGAGGGAAGATTGATTGACAGAACCTGTCCAGTGCGGCCAGATGTTTTATCATCTCGTTGTTGCTCCTGCTTTCACACCTGCTTAAAAGTCAGCATACATATCATTTCATTATTCACAGCCCAATTAGTCAGTGTCTTCTTTTTAATCATTCCCTGTCAATGGGAGGCATGGCAGCTAATTGCAGAAACATTTATTTTCATGTAATTTCATTTTCAAGGCAATAACACTCTAACATGATTAATAATTGTCAGGAGCACAATTGTTGAGAACAGATAAATAGGCATTGTTTTGTTTTTTTTTGACACCGGTTTGTATGTGCTTGTACATGGATGTGACTATTCATATCTCTACACTTCCTTCCGGATGGTATGGGACTGATTTACCAGCTTGTTAAATGTAGTGCATGAACAATTGGGAGCCGGCGTCGCATAGTGTACACACACACAGGCACGCGCACACACACACACACACCGACGGGGGCCTGATTGGCGTGTAACATTTGGAGTAGGCTCATTGCTGCCCAGCCATGCTTAAAGAGGGAGACACTGCCGTTTTTACCGGCAACCCAACACCAGCTCAAAGCTCACTGACTTGAGTGCACATGACAAACGACAGCCATAGAAGCACAAGCCTCGTGCCTCTTACGACCCTCTGTTCTTTTGTATGATTGTGACATAGGTGCATCACGTATCGAGAGGAGAGGTGAGAAAGCAAATAATGTTTGTGACTTGCGTGACCTGATGGAATGTTTTTTTCGCGACCTATGCGAGGCTTAATTAAAACGTCACACGGCAGACGCGACGATGTCGCAGAGCTAAAGTGAACAGCTCGAACGTATTGATGTGCCTCTGTTGTGCCGCTTAATTGACATTTTGAGCAATGCACTTTCACTCGTCTGTTAACGGTCGGTAGGGATGCACCGATACCACTTTTTAAGGGTCGAGTACGAGTACCGATATTTTTTTCCTGGTACTCGCCGATACCGATACCGATGCCTGTTGTACTGGGGGGGTTCTCGTTTTATGTGGCAATTTTCTAAGAACAACACAATGAGACTAATGAACATATCAGCATCTTTATTTTCAACAACTTAAATAAACTTAAAAAAATAAATCATTCTTATTGTGCTTATCATAAATTTTCAAAGCCCAAATTTCACAGTGTCCAATAACCTCCAAAAGGCAAAACCAAGGACATAATGAATGTAATTTTTACCTGGGTGTCACAAAGTTGTCAAAGTGCCAAAGAAATCACAGAACAAATGTTTAACATAACACTGAGTAACAATGTAATCACAGCCGAAAGTGTAAAGTGAAATATTAGAGTGTACTATTAAATCTAGCAACACTATAACTGCAGGAAGAGTGCTCATAAGAATTAAGAAATATAAGCTAAGGATATACGTGAGGTATCGGTCTTTGGTATCGGGGTATTTTTACGAGTACGAGTACAAGTACATGAGCTTGGTATCGGGCCCGATACCGATACTGGTATCGGTATCGGTGCATCCCTAACGGTCGGAGTGTGCTAATATTTCAGAGAAGAAAGGAATTGTCTGTGTTTAAGACCCATCCCCTTGACCTAGACTCTTTAATGCAAAGCCTTTTCTTTTAAGTCTGTCACTCTGATTTATGCTCAACTCCTCAACGCATTGAAAATGCGGAGAATAGTTCAAATAGGATTATACACACGCACACACACACACGGACGCACACTCTGGTTGGAATCCACTCTTTTGAGACGGCCAAAAATGTAAATAGTTTTTAAATGGTAAAACGGATTGCTATCTGCTAATAATGCCATTACAGACAACAAAACAAATCCATTCTCGTGGAAACTACCGAAGCATTGTTAGGCAGTGTGACTGTACCAGACACCTTTTCTCATTGTCGTCTCCTAAAAGACAACGTTGACTTGCCAGCATAGTGTTCAAAAGATGGTGGTTGCTTGTGTTTTCTGGGAATTTGAGCAGAGAGGCTCTGGGTACTAGGCAAAAAGAGGTTTCAGACAGTGTGTTTGTTTCAGAACAGCGGGACAATGGGGAATCCATTTTTCAACATTCAGAAGGGTTTTGTGTCTGTGTGTCTTTAGGTCGCTGTACTTGGCTGATCAGTTTATTTTTCAGAGGGGTGAAATCTGCTTGCAGCCTTCCAGAAATTCTTTTTTTTTTCTGCCCTCTTTTATTGCAAAGAGTGGCGAATGACCTCTCCCTGTGAGCCGCTATGAAAAATTCATGGTCTCCTCCCTCTTCGAGCCATTATGTCAACATCTAAAAATACTTTATTTCACACTGGCGCCTCTGTGATGGTCAATGATAAACAAACAGCAAAAACCACCAGCTCTGGCTGGCAACACTTTGGGATTGGCAAATAAATAAATAAAAATTTCCAGTTGCATCAAAAAAGTTGGACGGTTCTGTTGTGTTACATGCAAGCGTATGTCTTTTTGGTGAAATATGCAGTGCGACCAGTGCGGAAGACAACGATTGTGTGAATTCTGTCGAGTGCGAAACAGGGAAATAATGGCAGCTTTAAAGTTGGCTCCACCTCCAACCTTAAATCTGTTGGGTTTTTTCCTCCTTCTTTCATCTAACAATATTTGTGCCATCTTGTGAAAATTTATATTTGATAACAGTTAATATACAAGGGGGGCTCGGTGTTGTTACGCTGTGCTATAGGATTTGCTGCTCAGTGCCCTCTGCCAACTGTCGAATTGTATGTGCCAAATAAATGTATGATAGTAAAGAAAGAATGAGTTGTCAATGGTAGTTGATTCATTGAAGTATTTGTGTCTGTTGAAGGCTTTTTAGCTATTATTTATAGGATAGTGGAGGGAGATCTGAGGATTAGGATCAGAACATGACACAAGCTGGAGTCAAACACAGATTCCTGACGGTTTTTTTTTCACATTGTCTTATAGCTCGCATTGACATAAAATGTCCCTTTACCACATATGACCAGTGACCAAAACACCTGTTATTTTAGTTAACTGCAGATTGCACATTAAAGAACTTGTCTATTTTGACAGGAACATTATATCCATTCCCCATATTCCTTTACATTATTACAGCTGTTTCTTGGATTATCTTGGATTGATGTTATTCAAAATAATGCGGTGTGTGTGTGTGTGTGTGTGTGTGTGTGTGTGTGTGTGTGTGTGTGTGTGTGTGTGTGTGTGTCCAAAAGTTTGGGGTTGTTATGCATTTGTTTAATGTTTTTGAACATGTTTTTAATGTTTTTAATGTTTTTTTATATATATAGATCGATAGATAGATAGATAGATAGATAGATAGATAGATAGATAGATAGATAGATAGATAGATAGATAGATAGATAGATAGATAGATAGATAAAAATAGCTGTTAAATATATTTCAAAATATAATTTATTACTATGATGCATTACTCCAGTCTTCAGTGTCACGTAGTGCTTCAGAAATCATTGTGCTGAATTGGTGCTCTAGTAAAATTTCTTAGTTTTTTCCCTGTGAAAACCATGGTACATTTTTGATGAATAATAAAAAAAAACTTTAATATTTTGAAGAATAAAAAAGTTCAAGAGAAGACCATGTATTTGAAAGAAAAATAATACTTTACTGTCACTTTTGACCAATAAAATGCATCATGGCTCAATAAATGTATATATATATATATATATATATATATATATATATAGTATATATATATAGATATATAGATATATATATAGATATAGATATATAGATATATAGATATAATCCTACTGACTCAATACTGTTGAATAGTTGAACATTAGAATGTGTGCATGTTCTTTCATAGATCTTTTTTTTTACAAGGTTAGAAATTCATTCTTGACGCACTTGTCCTCTCCTGACTATATGTGTGTCCTATAGTCCTCTGCTCTATTTGAATCTACCTGTGCGTCCTTTGTGGGGTGCTGAGTTTGGATTGGCTGACGCCATACCTGCCGTCAGACTCTTTTATAGAATAGGACAGATCAGTCATGTGTGTCCGTACCTTACGACACCCACCTTACGAAGCTTCACCTTTTAAGTTCTCATGCACTCCACTCCGCTGCAGCTGGCACAAGGTGAGGACTTCTCATCACATACAGTCTACTTCTTCAATGACCTCTTAAAACCGGATTCATTGGACGAGAGACAGGTATGATTTGTACTACGTTTTTGCAGTCTATCATTCTCGTATGGCCTTTAATAATAAATATATCATTAATTTAGACTGTCGATATTTATTAAGTGAATACAGGTGAATGTTTAAAATGCTTCCATGAATTGGGAAGTAACTTTTTTTTTTTTCAGTGATAATTTACCACGCAATAAATGATTGAAAGGGAAATACATATTTGAGCAAGTCAGCGGTCATAGTTCACCAAGCGCCAGATGCTGTGATATTTTATACTTCATTGTTCCCATTTTGTTCTCATGTGTCCTCCAGTATCTTGTTTGGCATCCATATTTTATGAGAGCCGCAGTAAATAAAATGGAGGCCGCTGTGTATAAGTGTCTGAGGATGTTTGAGGGAGGGATGTAAGCATGAACCGCGCTCTCCCGTGGCAGAATAGGGGTTCGCGCAAAGGTCTTTCTGGTTCTTGGTGAGGCCATCAGTCTTCCCTTTTGTCACTGTTACAGCCAATACAAACCCCCCCGCAACTCCTTTCGGCTTTCTTGGAGAGGATTCAGCAGTCCTGCGGGCGCAGCTTTGTGACCAGCATGGCCAGCCCCACGTAACCTTTTAAGTCCAGCTGCAGCGTTCCACGGCAGATATGTTCATTAAGGAGAGGAGGAAGGCTTTTGTCTCCCCTCGTCAGCAGTGACTGTGAGCAACCGGGTTTTTTTTATACAAATAACCGCCCACTTGATCTCACAGCAGCTTTGGTGCAAAGGTTGTGCCGCTATTAATATTTTACCAAAAGCCAATTTTAGGGGCTAAATTTGAACAATTTAAAGAATAATTGTAAATAAAATAACGCTGTTCTCACTTTTTCTGCACAAGTCTCCCTTCAGTTCCATTTCTTTTGCAGACGCTGGAGAATTTTTTTGTGTTTGTTGTACCATAACTTAGCACATTTCAAAATTTCTTACTTTAATTTTTGGCGTTAGCTCTAGGAATTGAAACAGAACAGACCTCTTGATAGCTTTCTTTGGATTAAGATCACGGAGGTTGAGAGGCCAGGATGAGGGATTCGTCTTTCTAATGGCTGTGATGAAATTTTTTGCCACTGTAATTTATGTGCGTTTCAACATAACTTTATGAGCACTTACTTTTGGAATGCAGTAACCCCCTTTTCCCATTAGTTTCAGCTTTACAGGAAGGCACACTCAATATTGCTTTAAATACCATATGAAAACCACCAAATTATAGAATTATATTTTCCCCTAAGTGAGGAGGTAAAAGGGGCCGTCATATATAATTCATGCCGAATGATTTCTCTAAAAAAGGCGTTTGAATTAATGTGAAGAACCTGAGAGGTTCACTGCCTGCACTCTATGCTACAGAACATGGCAGGTAGTGTCTCCAGCCAATCAGATCCTTTGCTCCTCCAAAAGAGAGAGATAGCAGGAGGGGGTGAGAGACACATGAAAGACGTAATGAAGGTTAGTGAAATGGAGAGCAATACATCTTGCACATTGAGCTCGCTACTTGTTAAAGCGACAGGGCCTAACCAGAAAGGAATTTGCTTGATGGATGAATTTTACCCGTCTAATGGATCCAAGCACTTGAAAAATGAAAACATCGATCCGTTCAACCAAGTTTTTTCCATCCTTCTAATGAGAATGGGTGTTACGAAAGATTTTGAGAGGGTAGCAGGGACAGTCTTTTGCCCGATGATTCGGAGAACATGTATCTCGGGTTTCAGTCACAGCTGAACTGCCGCTCTGTCTATTGTATATATTACAGAAGGAAGAGAGGACGCTCGATTTGTCTCCCTATTGATGTGCAAATTCAAAATGTGTTAGATATTTCCTCTGTCATTAAGCTGGAGTTTTCTTTGAACCCCGTTAGCCCCCATTCAAAAGCGAATCAAAAATATATTTTTCTGCTTGTTGCTATGGACACAGTGGTTTACTCATGTTAGCTAACTTCAAAATTCACCACTGTTGCTTTGGAATTTGTAAGAAAAATGTAATTTGTGTTTTCGGTTTCGGTTTCGGTTTCTCAACTGCTGGGCCGCGACCCAAAAATGACCCGCAGGTCTGTTCCCACAGGCTCTCTGATAGTAGGAGAAATTAAAAATAATTGAAGTACTAAAACCTAAAAATCAAGTTTGGATAGCAAAATAAACAGGCTTATCAACTTTTAAAGTTTAGGCGAAAACACCTCCGTTATTATTATGTATTCTTTATTATTCCTTTATTGTTATTATTTATTTATTGTTTGTTTTTGTTCATGGCTGCCCGTCCAATCAAGCTATTGTAATTCTGAACAAGTTCACCTCCCATTCTGTAATACAGTATGACTAAAATGAAACCTATAGTTGGCATAGTGTTTCCGCTATTATGTATGTATTTGTCATTTTGTGCATTTTCAGCAAATGATTAAGCAGATTTTAGGACCTATGCTGTTCAAAAACATTCCTTCCATAAAAAAATAATAATAATTGTTTATATATATAAAGATGCTTTCTGTTACTATAAAGGTAAGAACAATAAATCTAAATTCTGTTCTTCACAGTGGCTATTTATTGTAGGAGTCACGGTTCTTGCACTCCTGCTGAATATTCTCAAAGCGCTGTTTCTTTATCTGTCCTGATTGGGAGGCGATTGGCGGCGGTCACCGAGCAGACGGGGTGAGAGCGTGAGGCCACGATGATGATGGCGAGGGCGGAGAGACGTGAGATCCAGAGCTCGCCGGGTGCGTGAGCAGGCTGGGCTGAATGTCACACACCTCGCCCCCTCCACACACACTTGTGCAGTGCTCTCATGGCACACTGTTAATTAATCTGTAGCTTCCAGCCAGACGGGCCCAGCTCATGCAGCCAGCTGGGAGATGGTTTAGACCGGGCGTGCACTCCCTCTGATGGCTCACTCTCTGGCACTGTCTGCCAGGTTACATCAGGTGTGTGGGTGTGAGCCCTGCTTGTGTGGGTGTAAGTGTGTGTTTGTGTGTGTGTGTGAAGGAGGGGATGGGGGGAGAAGAAAGAACTACAGTGGAAAAAAAAACTTGCATTGATTTCCTGGCCATTGTACAACAACCCGGACTGAACGCTCTACTAAAAGGGTAGAAATCCATTTCCTTTGGGAAGGCAAGAGGATGTTTCCTATACAAGTCATTCAACTTGCTTTCACCAAGGAAACTGAATGCAAACCTTATAATGAATAGAATACTTTAGTTTCCCCTTTATCTTTGTGAATGTAGTCAAACTTTATCTTTCCTTAAGTTAAACTCAGCTGGATGATCATGATTTGTTTTTTTAACAAAAGTATTTTGGGCTGTTTCTTAAAGCAGTAAGCCAATAAAGGCTGTGTGTTGCAGTGATTGTACCACATATAAGGGGTTCATAGTGCAATTTGATCGTGGCTCATCCAGTCAGATTGTAGAATATTAGAACAGAACAAAACTAGAAAAAGTCATTTGAATTCAGTCATTTGATTCAGTCATTTCAACACTTTAGTCCTGAATTCATACCCGTTTTTGCAAAGGTCGCAATTGTAGCTTTGCTTCATCTAGCATGTATGCATGTTAATCTGATTATTGTTGATTATGATAATTGTCCTCTGCATTCTATATTTGCGAATATACATTTGTTACATTTGACAGAGCTTCTCTACATAAAAAACTGCTGGATCTCGATATCAGTGCACATATAAACGCACTTAATGACCTTGGTGTCATCCAACAGCTATACCTAACATCTCTACTAGTTTCCCACCCACATTCCTTAAAGAATCAGAGGAGGTGCTGGACCCCTCGTTGGCACTCTCAGCACCGTCCAGCCGTAACACACCAGTAACAGAGATAATTTCATCTGCAGGGCTCAGCGCACTACTCTGTCATTAATGACAGAGTCCCAGGCGAGTGAAGAGTGAAGGACAATGGGTACTACATTGAGGCAGTTGGGTTGCGACGTATTTGCATGGCACTAAGTGCATCTCAATGTAATTAAGATGGACGACAGTAGAATGTGCATTAGACTCCAGTCAGATACATTTTATGAGCTGAAGACACTGATTGAAGCCACAAAGTAACAAAGCTTGTATAAAGACTATGTGTGGCTCACATGCGGTTTGACAAGTTTTTGGACATGCCAATTACAACTTCCCTCTTGAATGTCATTTAGGTATTAATAATTAGGGTGTTTTCTAGGGGTGTGAACCTACACTGGTCTCACGGTTCGGTTCGATTACGATTATCATGTCATCGATTCAGTTCAATTCGATATCTCGATGCATTATGATGCACTACATGCTCATTTTTCAATTTTACTTAAAAAGTGATGTGTGCATGCGTGCGCCTGTTCGGGAAGTCGCAGTGACAGAAACAGTGACATTCCAGTTTTAGTTGCAACGGAGTAAAGTCTGGTTATGCCATTAAGAAAATAAAATTCTGTCAAATCAATCTTGTTTTAAAGAAATGTTCATTTAAAAGCAGTGCTCATCACATCAACCGTCGCAGAGTCCGCTGTTGAAGGTGACGATCATCCGTTTATAATCACGCGTAACAACACAGAATACTGTAATTGTAATTTCAATATCGGGTGTGAATACTTAAATCAGAGAAAATTATTGGGGCGGGTGGATGATTTGTTTTTGGCTGCGGATTCGGGTGACGTTGGAGCTCATCCGCTTACTCTAAAGCAGTCAGACTCTGCCAGGTGTTAACAGCTCGAGGTGAAAACGGCTAACGTGGTTTATCAAGTTAGTGGTATTACCTCCTGCATATTCTATTTGTGCTTAACAGATCCACTTTGCAATGCAAAATGCAAAATATAAAAGAAATCGCAACAGAAATATAACCCTTTTGTTTTCTCTGTACAGTTTTTTTAACCCCCAGTCTGTCCGTTGATTGCAAATTAACTACAATTAAACTAGTTTTTTAGTTTTTCTTTAAAGTTAACATGATTAATCTAAGACAACCGAATTTGCTGAAATTGGCTTCTAAATATAAATATAAATATCTTCATATAAGCATCACTTTTAGACAGTGGTGGGCCGTCAGGGCCAGCAAGGCCTTCTCTGCTGCCATAAACAGTATCAGAATCACTGACTTGTACTTTAATATATTTTTTCCATAAATGAGTATTAAATTATTCCCAATAGGCCATTCTCTTAATTTCATAGCTTTTCTCTTGGTTGCGCTGCTTCCAGTAATGTATGTTTACAGTATGTTAGAGCTTTTATCCAATCATATTTCAGCCATCATGTTGCCAGGGTCAAAGAAATCTGCATTGAGGCCTTCAGAATCAATAGTGCGGGCGCCTGTAGCTTAAAATGAATGGCAATGAAACTGTTGCTTTAACCAATCAGATAATCAATCAGATTTAATCAGCCAATCAGATTTCTCTTTAACTACACCGGGGCCATCTAGCAGGCGTACAATGACGTCGGCATTTTCTCGTCCTTTGATTGGAGGGTCAGAGTGCGTACTTTTGCTATTACTAGTCAGAGCTAGCTAACCGCATCTGTAGCGAACTGCATAAACTAAAATATATTCCTGTAGATTTCATAGTTTTTCAACCCACAAATTAATGTTTCTTTCTCTCCTCGACCCACAGTAGGTTGAAACCCTTATTCAACCTTATCCAGCTTAATGCAGAGTCACAGAACACTATTCGATTTCTCCGGGTAAAAACAGAACTGACTAAGGTATGCAAGGTCTAAATTTGAAGGCAAAAGTCCCGCTGATCTCATTGATTTCTTTCAAAACTCTGTGTGAGAGCATGGAGCAGCTGTACACATCGTCATGTTTTGCGGTGACTGACCCGATGTCCACTGCTTCTGTCAAGCAGACACTCTCAGCCCAAAAGTGAAGAAAAACGTATGCCAGAAATACAACGGGACAGACTTGACTTTCAGTATTAGCCTCGATAGACAAGGCTTATTATTGGAACTTAAACACACAGATAACCTGTACAACAGAGTAATTCAAGTATTTTTGAGGAAAGAAATTAGGATGGATTTTGTGTAAAAAAATAATTAGTAGTTTTGGTGAGTATTTTGCCCCCGTTTTTTCCGTGGTGAATATGATTTTCTTCTTAATTGTTCTTGTAAATGTATGATCGAATTCATACTATTCACAATAGTATCGTCACATACTATTCATACTATTGTAACGTATGACAAGGGACTATTTTAACCCTTTGAAGGACAAGACAAGGGAGGTTCTGTTTCTGAACTTCTAATCGGAACGCAATAACAACTGTTACTGTACGCACAAACCGAACTCGCTCGCTCGTTTCTCTCTACCCGGCCTTTTCCAAACTCACAGCATTAACCCAATAACTGCCATTGCAAAATAAAAACAGCAATTTCACAACTATTATAAAGAGTCTGTGTGCTGCTACACTAGTAAAAGTTATTAATTCAGGTAGGACACACTGAAGGCCTAGGTGTGAAATGAACGGCCCGCCACTGCTTTTAGATTACAATGATGTTCAACTGGGTGGTTCACTGAAATGGGTTCTGAGTTGGTTATTTTAAAAGAGGACGAGTGTGAAAACACTGTTACACAGAGTGGATTAGCTTCACTGTGTGGTTTGGCACAATCTAATTCCACAATGAATGATTTGCAGCCATTGTTGTATTTTCAGTGGCTGTCATCTCTTACCTTGTTGACCAGATGCTGCTTCAAACACCGGAGCAAGGGTGTCACACTTACACACTTACTTTATATTTTACCTTTAACATGCATTATTGGAGCACCTTTTTCAACACCCAACATCTCTGAGGAGAGGTTTAGGCGACTGCGTCATATGTTGTGAGTGAGATGTACATCTCTTCACAGAGCCTGTAACTGAAGAGCTTTCAACAGCCTTTCATCATTCCTGCCCCTCCAATGAGCTCGACTGGGTTTCTCTCGCGCTCCCGTTCCCTGAAATGGAGTCTTCTTTTTCCCGCACTGATTTCCTGCATCTCTTTCCCTTTTCTTTCTTACCGTTGACATGGCGACAACTTGTAAGCTACAGGTGTCCGTGCTTGCCAGAGTAATGGTGGAAATGGGCTCTTGTACTCAAAAAGAGAAAATAACCACTTCACCAACCAAGACTGATTAAAAAAAAAAGCCTTCTAATAATGCCTGGCTCAGGATTTGAAGGAGATGTCGTCATCTTTTACTTTCCTGATGGTGGCTGCATTCATGTGAGAGAAAGTAAAATATATAGAGACAGCGTCTTATTCAGAAACCAATGCCCCGTAGCACAGTTAAATCAGCATCTTATAAGTATTAGCACACATCTTATTGCTTAATTTGAAACACAAACAACTCTCCTCTCTCTTTTATGGTGTCTTTCTCTCTCTTCACAATAAATTGAGAAACTCCTTTGGTTAAAAACCACAAACAGCATGTTATGATATATGTTGTTGTCTTTTGTGCAGTGGAAGAGTCCCACAGCGCTCTAAAATATTGTTGACATCAACATTTCTGCATTTGTTCTCAATTTAGTTTTTAGTTTTTTTTCTTCCCCTTTCGTTTCCCAAGTGAGCACATTGACATTTTGAATAAAATCAGGCCTGCCACTGGGGCTCCTACGGTAGTAATTAAGGGGAGGGTCTGTCATATCTGTGTTCTGATTCAGTCCTAAAAGAGTTACCACTTATCCTAATCGGTGGAAGCAAGACTTGCAAAGTACGCTCTTTTAAAGTAGATGATTGCCTTGCGTAAGTGTTATCTGCAGCCATTGAGTTTAGGTTTGTTCTTGTGATCATGTTAAGCAAACATTCCCTGCAAATTTGAAAACAGAAGCTCTGTTCCGAAACCTAGTGAGCTGCCTCACTGCCCTCTGCCTACTGCCTAGGCAGCATCCTGACGGTCTTGGAACCTCATAAGTGACAGATTTGGAACACTCAACATAGGCAGCCACAAATAGGCTGGACTCGCAATTAATTTCAAGAGTTTGATAGTAGAATGTTGCTAGTTTAACAACATTACACTGTTACATGTGTAATTAAAAAAAAATTATATATATATATATATATATATATATATATATATATATGTATATATATATATATATATATATATATATATATATATATATATCCACTACTGTTCAAAAGTTCAGTATTTTTTTAAGTAATTTAAATTATTACTTATATTTAGTAAGGATGCATTAAATTCATGAACAAGTGACAGTATAGACTTGTAAACAGTTACAATAAAAAAATAGATAAAATATATATATATATATATATATATATATATATATATATATATATATATATATATATATAAAGAGTTTAGTTTCAAAACGCCATGTTTTTTTTTTAAATTAGTTCCTGCAAAAATCAGTATTGCATCTGGTCAGTATTGAAAAGTCAATTTTTTTTTTTAACGTAAAATGTGATATTTTCAAAGCATGACAAATGTTCATTATAAATAAGCTGTCATCAAAATAAGCTTAATTAATTAAGTAAAATCAATCAACCATTCAACACTGGAAAGCATTAACATAATATAGTTCAGTTTTAGTAAAATGTATACTATAGTTCAGTTGAGAGTTCTATTTTGCACAATTTTACACATATATTAATGCAATGGATTTATAGTATGCACAAGACAACAAATTCAGTGTGTTAAAAATGATGACATCTTATTTTGATGACAGCTTATTTATAATCAACATTTGTCATGCTTTGTATCTTGAATTTATTTCTAGAACTTACTTCTTCCACAAATAATACATGTGATTTTACCTTTGAATTTTACCAAACAAAGTGCTTTAGTCGGCAGCATAATTCATTTGCTGACGTTTTGGAACAGTTGAGAGTAAGTTTACTATCCCTTAATTTGCCTCCTTTTTCAGGCAGCTCACTAAGCTTTGGAACAGCAAGAATGGGCCATACTACTGTTGAAACAGATTTTTGTATGAAATTCTCATAAGCTTAGAATATCAAAGTATCAGCATCTAAACGTCACCTGTTGAATAGAGAGCACTAATAACACTGCTCAAGCCTGTAGTTGTGTTTTCTAATCTCGTTTTACGTTTCTAGAGGTGAATAACATGTAACAAATGCAACTGATTGTGTTTTTGTGAAATGTTTGTATATTTTCAGCAAGTAATCTTGCAAATTTTAATGTTGAGAACGGTTGCAATGGAACCGTTAGAGTTTCACTTTGGTAAGGTCATAACCCCGACCAGCCCCCCCCCCCCCTTTCTTCCATTCACTTCCTGCTCATTCTCCATCCCTGCCAAGGCCCTCAAATAGATGTACTCCATTATCAAAATTAAATTTTTTCCTCTATTGCTGTGGTCCTTTTGTAGTGGCACAGGTCGTTCAACCAATCCTCCTCTCTGCCTGTCTCATCAGCATCTGCTGTAGGAGGGCAAATAGTCCTAATTGCGTTTGGTGAGAAGCGACCACTGCATGACTAATGAGCCCCACAACCCCACAGAGAAGCAACGCTGCTGCACGAACCCCAGCATCTCAAACCCTCTGATGACTTTCCACCACAGAAACTGCAGGTTGTGGGTCATGCTGGTGGGTCAGACATTCTGTGGTTGGGTAATCTCTCTCTGTACTTATGGTCTGATGAGCAAATGCGATTATAGAATGGAGGCCAAATTGACCCCGTCTACTTCATCATGGTTAAGAGGAAATGAGACTGTGGAGGTGTGTTTGTTCCTGTAGCTGATTCTGTCTTGCCTGGGATATCGGTGTTTACTACATCCACTTTCTGAAAAATTATTCATAACTTCCAAACTCTTTATACACTAAAGATTTGGAAAGAAAGCTTCAATATACAGTTTTTTTTTGTTTTTTTTTTTTTTGTTTTTTTAAAGCTTTAGTTAATGATTCTCAAATTTAAGAAGAGTGTGATTTAGGTCCAGAACTTTACCGTAAACAGGGAAGGCAAAATGACCTCATCCCTAAAAGTGTATAATAAATAACTATAATGTAAATATGATTTCTTTATTTATATGAAAGTCAGGCTTTTTTTAAACTATTATGAAATCAGTAATTAGTGATGAGCTGGAACAATGTCTATGTATGCCACACTGGCCAAAATTATGTTTTTTTTTTTAATGCAGTGGTTTATACAGTGATTTATCTCATTAAGTTAATAATAAAATGCAAGCTTGAAAAGTCACATCTTGTTATTAAATGGGCTTGTAATATAACTAAATAAAAATTGTTGTGCAAATGACTAACTTGTGTAAAATGTATACAATTATTTTATCGTAAACATTAGGTATAAGTACTGAAATAAAGATATGCCTCATTACATTTAAATTTGACACATTTAGTAAAGTATGATATATTTGAAGAATTTGTTTTTCACAATAATAATTGCTGCTTATTTATTTGTTTATTTAGAACATTGACATTAAAAACATTACAGACTATAATGCAAAACTTATTACACTCTGTTTATATCATAGTGTCTCATCTGAGAGCAATAACTGTGCATAAACTATCTTTGTATCAGTTGGGAAAATAAGTGATGTGTCATTAGAGTACGTCCTTCTTCATAATTGTTATTATTATAATTGAATGATTATTGTTATGATTTTATTGCCGCTGCATTTTTAGACTCTTCTTACTGCAAATGTCACAGTTGATAGTTAGCAGAACTCATTCAGCATGTTTTTCATGGTCATTTGTTCAAGGGTATTTATACAATCCTATTGAAAATAATGGTCCACTTACTTTAATTTAATACGAGGGCTACAGTAAATGACTAAATGAAATATTCACATTTAAACACTTCACAGAGCAGACGTTTGTCTCTCTCCTCTCAAGCTGTCTAACATAAATACCTTTTTTGTGTGTGAATGGGATTTGACCTTTAACCCTACAATTTATTTTAAAACGGACAAAGCAGGGCAATTAGCTGCACACTGCCCCGTCTTTCCCAGTGTCCTTAAGCGTCCTGCCTCTGCCGAAGTTCCATTAATTGCCTTCCTTTCTCATTCAGTTGTGTTGGCCCGATTGCAGAACAAACATGTTTACAATCTGGATCCATTGCACAATTCACAAAGTTTAAGCTCTGTGTTGCCGGAGCCTTTGCCTCTGGATGGATCCCCCAACGAGTACTCGCGTCCCAATTCTCGTTTGTATAGCATCGCACAGAGGGTATTATTTACCTTTGGTCTGGCTGGAAACTCGAGGGAGAGTCCGCCCATATGAGCTTGCAGCTTATAGACAGAGTTGTCCATCTGTTTAGACAGGAGGGATGGAAATGATGTGATTTACAAGGCAAACTTAAAAGGGGGGTCCTCCATTTCTTTATTTATATAATTGAATCATTTAAGGGGGAAATTATCATTATTATTATTATTTAAGTGACTAGGTCCTACAGTCCAGTCTGGAATGAGAACATTTTTCTCCAGCAATATTGTAGCATGTCAAACTTCAAAGCATACTGACCTGATTCACAGGAAGTGATAGCAGACTTCATCCCACTGTCGAGGAAGTGGAGGTATCCCAATGTTCATAACACACACACACACACACACACACACACACACACACACGATGACCAGATGGTATCTTTAGTGTTGCCGGGTGGAGAGGGGAAATTGTGTAATTCTGTCTCTTGCTGGTTTTGCAACATTTGTTGTTTATTTCATCTTGAGAACTGCCGCGGAAAAAAAAAATTGTTGTGTTAGCTCAAAAAAACAGTTGCACCCAGACGTTTTGGGGTTGTTAGTTGAACGGGCCACCCAGTGCTTCCACTTCTGTTTAGTCTGTCAGTAGGAGTTCACTTTGTCGGCCTAAACAGCCACCAAGTTGCAAACGAAAACCTCCTCGTGCCCCTTTGGCTTTGCAGGGGCCGACATTTTGTGTTGACAGAAGCCAGAAAGTAGATGTGCTTGTGTGGGAGGGAGAGATCAAAATCTCACAACGCGCCAACCGCCACCCCTTAACAAAATCCTTTTTTTTTAAAAATCATATCGTTGCTCCCTCTCTAATTCCATTATCCTATTTCACTAACAACTAGAGCTGTTTACTTTTATACTTTTGGCAAATTGCTTAATTTTTCTGCCAAGTCTTATTTTTGGAGCCCACTTGGTTCGAACCGCATGTTTCTGTTTCATTTATCCAGATATCCACAAGAAAATACAAGCGGTAAAATCAGCAATCTTTAATCTTATGTGGATTAAGGCAAGTAATTAAGTGCTATAATTGCACACTCTTGTTCGTTTAAACACTTGTTATTGAAATAATTGGCACTGGAGTCCCTCCAAAGCCCAGGGTTTCTGACGAAATGACACAGCGGGGGCACAGGAAGCGGTTTTACAGTGATTCATCTACAGAGACGCTGTCAGCTGTACAGCTTTGGGACAACATGTACAAACAACAAAAAAATGGTTGGGCAGGTTAAATCAGTAGAGGAGAGGAGAGGGCAAAGAAAGATTTTAAAAGAAGTGGGATGTAGGGCTACTGAATAAGGATGGCATGAATGCGGTATAGAATAGGACTTTGCTGACAGCGTTTATGTAATTTAATCTGACCATCTGGGGGAAAATCAAACTAATTTGAAGAGCTCGGGAGGGAGGAGAGGCCGCCTCTAATCTGCTCTCACAGCCACATTGATATTCAGGAATGCACAAGTGCCACTGAAACACCGAGCCTATAACAGCTAGACGCTCTCAACGCTAAAAAGTTTTTTTCCCCTTCTTTTGTCTCTCTTTTTTTAAATAGCTGAGAGGTTACCTATATGTTATACATTTAATACATTGATTCTACCCTCTTCTATTCCTGTATATTCTGCCCTGATATTTTTATTGTAACAATGGATAAATACCTTGAATGTCTTGTCTTGAATGTCAAATATTTTAGGAAATTAAGTCTATTATCAACAGCATTGCAATGTCAGTGTCTTGACCATACAGAAGCATTGTAAGTATTCATACAATTGAAAAGTTGTGATGTCAATGTCAAAAATGTGATAATTTCAGGAATAAAATATGTAAGAGCTATAAAATTGATGTAGAAGAGCAATAAAAGTATATATATATATATATATATTATTATAAAATTATTATTATAAAACGATTATTATAAAACATTTTTTTAGTGAGACGCTAAATGCTAATGAATAAATGTTGCCTTATATTATAGATCTCGTTGGACAGTACATGCGTGTCTAATATCGTGGGTGAAGACACTCTCTCTGACATGGCTGTCCTGTGGTGTACGTGGGTGCCCTTGCCTTTTGGCAATGGTGTGGGCAAAGCCTAATGGGAGCAGCACATGGCGGATGACATGACAAACGGTGGGGGGCTTTCCATAACCCTGCTTGTCGCTGGTGCTGAGGGCCCCACTGGCTCCTAAATGCCTTTTTACTCCTGCGGCTCTCTGTCTAAATGCTGAGGATTAATTAGCCGCACCAAAAATAGAGACACGAAATAAATTTTTTGAAAAAACAAAAGAGGATGGAGAAAAAAAAAAGTAGGGAGAGGATGCTTGCTGTGCACTCGAGACTTATGAGGGGGAAATGGTATAGCTCGGGGCAACAAGGGCACGGTGCTGCATGATACAAATATGAATAAATAAAAGTGAATGATAGTGCTGATAGTTTATTGCCAAATTTATCATGATAATTGTAAGATTCAAATGAGTGATGGTTTGTGCTGCCATCATGGGCAGTTTAAAAAAAAGTTCAAACCATATCTATCTATCTATCTATCTATCTATCTTTCTGTCTATCTATCTATCTATCTATCTATCTATCTATCGATCTATCGATCTATCGATCTATCGATCTATCGATCTATCTCTCTGTCTGATTTTAAATTTCATCTTTATTTTGACTCTATACTTTAATATTCAATTTCTGGCGGTTTATACAGAGAGTTGAGTGAAGTATATTACTCATCCAGCTTCACTGACTCCTTTGCCCCTTACTGTACCCTCTGTCCATACATATATACCCCCTACCAGCAAGTCAAATGCCCATGCAGCCCTTCCCTGCCACAACCCATTACAGCACAATCATACGATCACAGACACAGCAATTTGAGCTAGCAGCATGTAGTGGAGCTGTGCTCCTCAAGTGCTTTTGTGCCTTTGCAGGCCTATTGATTTTCATATCATATGGATGGGTTCATATCATCTGTGGTGAGGAGCTTCAGATATATCAGAGGTCACTGACACGGCACATCTTTGAAGTCTCTGACCTGTGTTTGCAACATGCCATATTTTGATAGTCCTCCTGTTTGATCACAAAATGGCTTCTTTTATAGTTCCCAACTCTGATGGGATGGCGAATCAGACATCCTGAAGTCCGTTTCTTAACCACGTTAGGTGTAGTGGTTCCCCTGAGTCACATTCAGTGGGAACGAAAGCTCATAGTAAACTGTCAGTGTTGTTCTCAGCTCTGAAGCGGGCGAGAGTTTTCAAGTGGGTGTTTTATAATGAGAGCCAGAGAGCGTATACATGTTTAATGTTGGCCTCTCTTCCCGTATTCTCCTCTCTGATAATGCTTTCCCTTGCGCTAAAGAGCGACATTGAGAGCCGCCCACTTCAACGTTGTTTCAGCCCTCTGGAATGTTCTATAGAGGAGGAAGACTCCATTTAGTGGCTGGAGCAGCAGCCACAGTGAGAACCTTTCAGCACCGAGAGGGAAAGGGTGAGGCTCTTGGAGTGGCTAGTCTGCTGCCTGCTTTGCTGGAACACGCTGCATTGTCTTCCATAGACCTTTTTTTCATCCCTCACTTTGTCCCTGCATTCTCAAGAGTCGCGAGGGAGGAGTTTGGAGTGGTACAGCGGACTCGCCCTGCCCTCTCAGCACTACAACGAGGCCTCCCGTGAACCGACACAGAATCAGGGGTCTCGTTTTCAAGCCATGATTGTTTCAAAAGTTACCCAGTCTCCAGGTTTGCTTGAAATTTTTCTTTAAAGTGGGCTGCTCGCTCCCCTCAGATACCCCCGCCCCCCCTTCGCATCTTCCCCTGGTGGTCCTTGGGAAGCCAGGTGTCCGGGATTGTCTCCAGTGTTTTACCTCAGCTAGCTAACAAGCTCCCCCTGGCCCTGGAGGAAGGCCCACTTTCCCTGTTGCCCATTCCCATAATGCTGTTTCATTATGGTCCCCACTGGAGCATACACAGCCATTCACAGAGCAAACTTCTGATGGCTTAACGACCGGTGCGGAAATGTTTTCTCTGAAAGATACTTTTTCAAGTGCCTTAATTTGAGTTTACATTCAAAGCCGTTTCCTTTGGGAAACTTGCCAGCGGTCCTGCGGAAACTTTTTTCTGCCCTTAGTGTGTGAGACCAGCACTTTAAGCAATTATAACTTATCAAGAGAGATTTTTCTTTGTTATTATGGTTCATGCTGTTCGCTGTTTTCTTCTTTTTTTGTTGCAGGAAACATCGAAGCCTGACAATGCCGAGATCCATTAAAAGCGATACAGCAGGGAAATTGCACACATCGCACGATTCGAGGGCCCTAATGGTGGCAGTTATAGCTCAAATATCAATCAGTTTCTGTTTACTGAAATAGATGATTCTCTTAGCGCAAGTGACTATCCATCGCCCCATTATCCTTAATGAGCAGCTGCCAGTAGACACTTTTCACATTTGTGATTTCTTCTTCAAGAACCCCTCTTCGTCAGCCAGCAGGACACTCCCATTTTGGAACACGCATCCACTAGAATTAATTAGCCCCTAATGGTTTCTGTCATTTAATGCAAATGAGTTTTACAATTATCGTTTTGTTATCACTCACGGTGTGCGCCGCTGTTCGCCTTTGCCCTCTTGGTGACACCATTACTCCATTACCACGTTTGACGCTCGTTTCTCTGGGCCGCACCGTTGCATTGACTCCAGTCATGTATCTTCCTCTGCGTCAAGCAGAGCGAGTCGGCCCCCTTTTATCTGCCCGGTCCATCTCGATGCTGTTCTGTTTTTTATTTGCACCCCCATGCATCAGCTCCATTATGGTCTCCGCGCTCGTGAAATTGACTTTCTGTTGTTTCTCTCGTCGTCCCCCTGTTGTTGCTATCACAGAATGTATTTGCTGTGTCCCGAAAATGCGTTTGCACCCTGTCTGTTGACCATTCAGTGTCTGTTATTCAATCTTCAACAGAAGGTTTGGAGGAGGGATCCCAGCTGCTCGATGGCAGCACCCCTGCAGTAAACTATCAGATCCGAGTGAGGTCAAGCTCACAAGGCGCTCACCTCTGCCATCAGTTTCCCTCTCTATACTACTGATGACTCTATGTGGAGGTAAATGATTCCTCAGGCTCATGCTGTTAAACTTCGTTCTCCCCTCCTTCCCGTCATACATCCACCTCCAACAGGCATAAGTAAAAAATAATAAATAAACAAAAAACAAAGTTTGACCTTCAATAAAGTCAAAGTAGTTTATTTGTGCCATTTCTATACAGAGATTGCACTTTCTGACTGTGACTTTAAGCATAGCATTGGTTGTCAGAATGTCTGAGGTGAGGGTTAATATTTTCGGTATGATGTGGGGGCGGATCAGAGCTGTGACACTTTAGTCTCCCCCAACCAGAAGTCAGGGATGCTGCACAGACTGCAGTACCAGTTGTCACTTGTTGTCACTTGGAACATGACATACGGATGCTCAGGACCTGACGGCATATGTGACGCTGGCCTGCCAAAAGCATGCTGGCACTTTTAGGGCACTTTTTTTTAACACCATTAGTCACATTTTCCTCTTGGCTTAGTTTAGACAGTCTCCCCACTTGCTTTTCTGCAATTTCTCGTTCTTTCATATAGGGCTGTTAAAATCAACACTTTAAACGTTTAAAGTTTTTTAAAGTTTAAAACGTTAAAAAGCATTTGTTCTTTTTCTGTCATCATTTGGCTGCGCTACAGTATATGATCACGCTATTATTCATTATAGTGCTATTAAACAATTTAAGCAAGATGAGATGCAAAAAAAAAAACCTGTTGGCCTACTGGCGCGTTGTCTGTGAAGTGGCTCTCTGTGAACAGACTTGCGCACAGAATGCCTCTTCAGAGCGCGCCAGTGCTGCACTGAGTTTTGTTGCATTCTTGAACGGACAAAAACACACACAATTATAACAAAATTCCTGTTTTGTTGAGTATCCTCTTAAATGAGTTAAAATGTGCATGTGTGTCAGATCCATGTCATGTACGTCAGGTCTTAAAGTGACAGCAGCCAAATAAACCTGCTGCTGTCTGTGTCATCAATGTTAATCAAAGAACAAAAGTTTTGTAACTTTAATAAGGGATTAATCTAAATTAAATGTATAATACATGCAGTGAAGAATTTGCAGTTTGATTATTACATTTCTGTATATTTATCTGTTAGCCATACCTGACAACGGTTGACAACACTATATATGCGATATAAATAAATGACAAAAATGAATAATGAATATATTCATTATTCATTCATTACTTTTTTCCATGTATTTATTTATGTGATTATTTAAAATTACTTAGAAAAATCATTGAAAAATTCGTAAAAATTTGTCTAAGTGTGGAAAAACTATATATTTTATATAGGAGTTACAGAAGATCACGTTAATTACTAATGCTTATACAACCTCTTTTAATTTATTCTTTTTTTGGCCATTTTTAATATTTGCAGCCTCTCTGAATTAGTCTTTCAGTGATCTGACTGTCTTCCATCTCTGCTCATGTTGACCTTTGCTGAATTTATCGGTAAGCACTCAAACTACCTTGAAACAGACTTGTATTAATGCTCTGTTTGTTTAGTATCGCGCTTTCTCAGAATGTTCTTCAGCTTGAACAGTGGTTACATCATCATAGAACTTAATTAATGTCATAATGCACTTGCTTGGCCCGGTTGTGTTGGCCATGTGTAATATGATATAAAGACGTAATTGGTCTCTGCTGTTTTTAGTATTGCTGCGTTTCCCTTTACCCCCTTTGGATGGCGGTTGACAGATTGGTCATTACCTCTCAGAGGGCCCGAATTAGCGCCATGTTTAACGGCACTAACACAATTGAATCCTTTAATGATACCCCAGAGTGCAATGTTCTAGTGTAATGATACTGGACATGCTTTTTTTCTTATACTTTGTCCCTCTTTCTCTCTCTCTCTGTCCTAGTCTAATGCATTGTTGTCCTAGATAGTATCTCACATTTTGATGATGGGCTGCATTAGCTGCTTAAACACATCTGACTTGTCTATAACACACTGTCTGTTCCTGTTCCACTTGAAGTAATTGATCAAACACTCAAAGGGAAGTGCAAGTATCAATATTGATTAGGGCTGTCAGTCTATTAAAATATTTAATTGTGATTGATCTCATAAAGTTTTTTGTTGTTGTAGTTAACTCATTAACACATTATTTTCCTTACATAAAACCATATAATATGAGTAATTATTAAGGCAATTTGTGTGGATGACTCTTATAGCAGAATATATCTAGATAAGAGGTAATTTTACGCAATAGTGCTCGTCTCACTCAAACAGACCAATTCTCAAACTACAGTAAATGAAAATGCATTAAAAATGCAAAAAATCTGCAATAATTACATTAATTTATAATTAAATTTTTTCATACATTGTATTCAAATGATTTTTGTTAAATGAGTCGTATGGGTTAGAGTCATCAATAAATTATTTCAGTTTTTAGAAATAATACAGAAGAGAATAAAAGCATTGGTCAAATTGAATAAATGCATCTAAATAAATAAATAATTATCAATTTTACAATTTTAAATAAATGCATTCAACATATTTAATTACACAGAAACTATTAATATGATTATTACAATATGATTATAATATGAAAAATTAATACATTAATACAATTGTGTCGCTTATGTACATTAAATCAAGGTTAAATCTGTTTTTCTTGTCCCATTTGAAAGCAGTGGTATGGAAATCCTAATAGAAAGAACAGCACAAATGCGAGATGTCCCATCTTTCATTCGAAACAATCTCTTGCTTTCACTACAGAATAGAAAGATCGTAATGTGACCCATGCAATTGGCATACAATATCATATGAAACGCTTGCTTACTTCACTCAATAAATAAATAAATCACTTTGTATCGCAATATCCTGTTTAAGGCAACAGATAAAGAATTGTGATATTTCGTGACTCAAGTATTGTGATAATATCGATCTACAAAATTCCTGCTGATTACAAGCCATAAAACAGGAGAAATAGAGCTCATGCGCTGGATTGTTTGTATAGACTCCGAAGAAGCAGGAAAGTGTGCAAAATCTATTATGATTAGCTGGGATCAACAAACTATCCACTCTATCCTAGGCATTTAATGCCTGGCTCTCCATGTGTCTCTGGACCGTTCCCTCTACATTGAAGAGCTTCAGGGCACGCATTTATGTGCTTAATGTAAGCTATCCCCCCCCAAAAAAACCAATCCTCATCACCAGCAACCCTGAAATGTTCATATTTTGTGTTTGGCCATGTCTGAGGCATAAACATCTCTTATTTATATGATTGGAGCCAGGCTTATGTTTCTCAGTCTGGAGGTTTTGAGCTGGATGTGAATAAACCTGAGCTAAACCGCAACGGCTGGGCTCAGTAAGGTAACTCCTGTCCCCTGCCGGGAGTGGCCAGAGCGGCGGGGCTTCTGATGTCCGGCCTAATTGGTTAAGCATTCAGTACAAGTCGCGTCGCCGTGATCGGATTTCGAAACGGGCACCGATCCTATCCCGATCAGCTCCACATGGTCTTCTTGTCTTGACAGCGCCACGGCAATCTTCCCATCTGCTTTTCATTTTCCATCCTTCCGTATCACTGCTATCTTTTTCATGGGGACATTCTTATATTTTTAGCCCCCTGAATGATTAAATGAAATGTTATATGCTGTCAATAGACTGCAGCACAGCATGATAGAAAGTGGTTTGTGCATACGTTCGAAAATTGAATCCTTTCATTTTTATGAGTTGTTTTTCCCACCTCCGCAAGATTTTCCAGTTTCCCAGGTTACACCAGTCTCCTGCACTGTACAGGGCGCATCAGAAGGGGAAAAAAGCCTTTGTCTGAGGTTGAGCTAGCCGAGTCAACAGCTAATTTCCCTTGACGGCAGGTATACGTCAGCCATGCTCTTTTACTTTTTTATTTCATAATACATGTATTGATTTTGCTGCGAATCCCCGCATCACAGGACGAGCCATATAGTCTCTACACGTCTGATTGTTTGATCAGGACCAGGGAGGTAATGCGTACAGTGCCAAGGTGTTCTACAATCCCTGGAGAAAGCTGTCTGTTAGCTTCCTGTTCATCTCAAGTGCAGTTGCTCAACCGGCTCAAGACCCCCCAGAAGTTTTCTCCATTTGCTTCAATAGCAAAAAGAAAGAAATTATATATATATATATATATATATATATATATATATATATATATATATTACAACTTTCTAAAAGAAGAAAAAATATTGATTGAGATATTGATTACGGTGGTCAACAAAAAGAAAGATTCAAATTTTGGTGTCTCTCTGTTGTATTAGAAACACAGCAGTGTTAACTACCTTGACCCCCTTTATCTGTGCATTTTTTTGAAGAACTAAAATGTAGGATTATTTATAGTCCTTACTTATGTACACTCTTTACATAATTTCTTACAGTATTTTTGAGCCAAATTACAATTATTGTCCAAATAAATGTATGTTTTCATTGTATATGGTACATTCTGTAACTTCAGTTTTTACTGTAGCAGTTTGTAAAATTGTGGAAAGTAATGTCACGCTGATACCACAGTTACTAGCTGCATTTCCATATGCCAGGGACATTGGTATAGCAGTGGCAATATGCAAAATGGCAACATCCCAACCCTGTAGTTTCATTCTAACAGAGACACTTTTTTAGAAGGTGTTTGATGGTCTCTGTGGTGCAGGACTCTGATAGACTTTTTCAATAATGCCTAACTGCAACAGCTAGCACTCCACAGTGAAGATAAAGCCAGTAAAGGTTATCCATCTATCATCACACACACATTGATAGGGCTGCACAGTGGAGCTGAATGCTGTTGTGCGAAGGACCACAGGGCCTGAGGAAGACCCACTGCGGTTAGCTCTTAGTGTACTGTATTCTCCGGGAAAGCTTTGAGATACTGATATCCCACTATGGCTGGTGCTTAGACACACAGTCCCTGGAGTAGACACCATTATACATGACCACATGTCACAGCATTTGGTTTTAACCAAACAATAAAGCTTGTCTTTTACCTTAAGATGTCGCACGCCGAGATTTCCACTCCGCTTAATGTAGCTACAGGCACTCGCCGATGAACGCCAAATTCAATGAAATGACTTTCATCACTGGAGCAGTTTACTGTTTGTTTTAATTGTTGTTCACTCACTTAAGGCCCACATGCTTTTGACACATTCATGTTTTTAGACTGAGGTCATAGCAAGGTTGAGTTTAATCCAAGAGTTACCATGCACATCATTGTAAGGTCTGCTGGAATTTTTTCCACACACTTGTAAACCTAGCTTCCTTAGGATAATAGCTCGCAACCTCTTTTTTGACTTACAGAGCTACCATTTTTAAAGCACTGATGTGATAAAAATGTGAAAGGAGAGTGCTAGTTTACAGCTTATACATAGTTGTTTTTTACATCCACACATGCCAACAAAAAAATGAGTGACTCTTCAGTATCTACCAGCATATTCCTCGTTCAGACAAGTGTGCTTGATGTCTGAAATAAAAAATAAAGTGTGATTTAAACAACCATTTGTCAGCACACACACACACACACACACACACACACACACACACACACACACACACACACACACACACACACACACTGGGTTTGCTTATGTTGCACATTTCCATTCATTGATGATATTAGCAAACGCATTATGGGTATCTCCAGACAGTAACATGACTGATATTATGTTTTTTTATTTTTTATTCATGTATTTATTTTTTTATTTACAGTGATGTTTTGTCTTTCTTAGTGGATAGCAGTATGCATTGCCCATCTCAGAGCCTTTCTATTTTATATGGATATATTGTCGGCATTGAGACTACTGTCAAGTGCTACTTGTCAAAGTAGACACTTCACACTTCAGTAAAGCCCAAGTATCCTTTACACAGTCTGAAGATGGGTGTTGCTATTCACACAATTCACTTCTTACCTCTGTGTGTGTGCTTGTTTCTGCATGCATTCACTTGTGTTTTTAGCTGTTTTAAGAGCATATCAGCGTCTTGCTCTGACAAATCTTTTTAAGCTCTTGGCCCAGATGTCATGAGGCTCTGCCAAACTGTACGAATCCTCCATAACTCTGTTCGATTAGTTGCATTGCTGCTTATCTCCATGAACAATAAACATAACATGAGAAATCACCTTGCGCCAGACATACAGCATGTCAACATTCAAAGTAATAGTTCACACTAAATATTATAGTAAATAATAGTCTTTATTTGCGTATCCCCATGTTGTTCCAACTTTATGTAAATGTATTTTCTATACAGCACAAATATAGTAATTAGAATAAGCTATTCAGGTGTTAAATGGATGTTATATGGGAAATGTTACAGAAACTTTGTGACCATGTCTGTCAAGCTGCAAATATGACTAAAAAACACTATAAAATTATCATAAAAGTAACTTCTGCATTATATCTTCTGAAGCTTTATGGTAGATTTTTTGAGGAACAGAGCACATTAAGTCTTTTAGTTCCCTCACCCTCTAATCTGTTTATTAAATTCTTACAATATTGACAGGCTAAAAAAATTTGACAAAAATGCTATTATTGAGACTATTATTTTCATTCAGTCATACAACAAAGGATAGCTTCTCATTTTGACTCTAACTTCCCTTTTTGCTTGTCATTCACTTGATTCCACTATTTTTTTCAAAAGGTATGAACTTTCTAGATAGTATAAAGAGTCTATAAGTGGCTATTTATTTGTAAAATGGTAGATTTAAAAATATAACACAGTGAAAAAGATTTGATATGTTCACACACAGCTAGTTTGAATTCAAAAGACTTTAGTAAACAAGTTGTATGAGCTATTTTTATTTTATTTATTATTATTATTTATTATTATTTCCATTTTTAGCGTTAAACAACCGTGATCAGATTATTTTAAATGGCTCATAGTTTGTTCCACGGAACAGAAGGAAAAAAAGTAATTTGTGCTTTACACAACTTCAAGGTCTGTAAATAATGACAGATATTTTTGGGTGAACTTCTCTAGTTCAGTGATCATTTGGGAAGTACCAAGCAGTTTGATTCAAGGACAAGAAAATTGTGTAGCGTTTCCTCTGTCTCAACATGCTTACATTTGCTTCAGTTTCAACAATGTCCTGCTGCACTTTAAACACATGCTCACAATATACTCCCACACGATTCTGGTTTTCTGGATCCGTCTGGGAGTATCTGTGACCTAGCTGAAAGCAACCCATCCCAGCACTTCCACATGTGTCAGCGCTCTTTTTTTCCGAGTGCTAGAGGATTCATGCGTCTGAGATTTAAAGGTCTTAAACATGTTAAACAGGTAATTCTAAGCTTAAATAAATACTGATAGGAATACATGTATGCCCCTGTCAGTCTATGGTTCTACAACTTTCTGGCACTAACCTAGTGAAATCTATTTTGTGACACCCCAGAAGTGTTGTCCCATTTATCCAGTAGGTTGTATGAAAGTGTGTTTGAGAGCCTGGAGTGTTGCTCAGCATGGAATGATTTTGGTTGTAACTTTAGTCAGTGCACAGTAATCTTGGTGTTTAACTGGACAGGTACAGATGTATAAATCAACTGGACGTTTACAGCTCCGTTTCCAGAACCAGAAGACTACAGTGTGCGTTCCATCAGTGGCTTTAGCTGTAAGTGAGGATGGCATTATGCTTCTTGTTATCCTGTAAAAAAGAGCCCTCTAGGGCTGATTCTACATCTGATTGACTCCGATTAGGAATGATTGTAAGATTAGCATACTGGCCGGTACGGCAGGCCCTGGATCAGCCATTTGGTTGTTCCGCCTCTTAATGAAAAATCTGTTTCTTCTCAGCGCCGTATTCTTCAGTAGTTTGACTCAAGCACTTTGTTCTGATGATTCAATTTAGTCTTCCAGAGAGCAAAAATCACACAGGACCAATAAGCGGCACCAAACCAAGTTCTTCAGAGAATAATTGTATCCTTCAAGCTTAAACTTATTGATTATTTGTGTCCTGTGAAAATGACTCAAAGGTGGGAAATGGGTGTTAAATTTGTCAAAGTTTCTTGTCATTACGAGCGGGACTGGCATGGATCCGAGCAGGATGTGCAGCCATTTCAAATCAACCTAGAACGATGTGTGCTGATGAGCAATTAGAAAATGGTTTACATCATTGCAATCATCAGCCATTATCATAATCAACTTCAGAGTGAAGAGAGCCCTTTACCAATACCATCCTGACCCACAAAATAGCACTCTCTCTCACTACAAGAGGAGACGTGCCCGTGTTTGAGCAAGAACTCCAAAAATCCACCCTTCTAGTCCATCTAGTCCACCCTTCTCTTCTACATAACACCTTCGCAAAACCTCCATGAGCTGCCCACATCACTGACAGCACAGTAAATGAATACAGCGTTTTATGCTCGACTGTACTGCATTATTTACATTGTCTCCTAGGGTCGTCCTGTTTAAAGTGTGATGTGGTTAAATTCTGTATGACACTGAGGCGTTGAGACACGCTCCACTCAACCTTCTGCTCTGGGGTCAAGTTCTCATTCTGGAGCATCAGTCACGCTTGCCTCATCCTGGTGGCCATATTAGAGTTACATCAGTCTCAATGGCCCCTCGTTTCAACGCAATGGCTGCTCCATGGGAAATTAAAGCTTAATTAAACATGCATGGCAACGAGACACCATTGTGCTAAAATATTTGACTGCCTGTGACCTGACAGATTCATTATCTGAGAGAGTTTCTCATTTTTATGACACGCTCCTCTGTGGACGTACAGGCTCTGATAAGATCTTGGTCTGTCTGCTTAATGGTCCAGACAACATGCTGCCTGCCTGCAACAACAATATGCATTCACTGTTTATCTCATTTACAGTTTGCAAAATGGAGAGGTGGTTTAATTGAGTTTGAGCGGTTTGATGTGGACTGGGAGATAAGTGTGTGTGTGTGTGTGTGTGTGTGTGTGTGTGTGTGTGTGTGTGTGTGTGTGTGTGTGTGTGTGTGTGTGTGTGTGTGTGTGTGTGTGTGTGTGTGTGTGTGTGTGTGCGTGTGTGTGTGTGTGTGTGTGTGTGTGTGAGTGTGTGTGTGTGTGTGTGTGAGAGAGAGAGAGAGAGAGAAAGAAAGAGAGAACATCTGAGAAAAGCTCCATATAGTTGCGTTTGACTTAGGTTGGCAGTTAGCTATGCACGTTGTGGCCGTTTTGGCTTGGAGCAACATGAGCCGTGTATATGAAAACACACAAACACAGTTTTGATTCTCATGTACTTGCCCACATACAAAAGGTCATTCTGTAATGCTAGTGTGGTTTGATATACATGCAAATATATGCAAATATATAACCGCTCTCTTGTAAATAAAGTGCTTGCTAATCTTATTTTTATAATTTTGTACAATTATAAATAGTATTATATGTACTTAATTATTATTATTATTATTATTATTATTATTATTATTATTATTATTATTATTATTATTTTTCATAAGAATAAAAGAAAATGCAAGACATTTTTCCTATGACATTTTTCCTAATAACTTTATCATATTCTTGTGCCTCCTTATGGCTCTCTAGGGGATTTTATTTGTCCGCCATGGCAATTTTGTTTTGTACTCCATGCAAAAATCGTAAATTCAACCACTTTCAAATTCAAAATATTGTTAATGTCTGTAGTCCAGATTGTGCACCCCGGGGGTGAGTTACTGTAAGTGCCAAAGTTTCATGCTTACGGTTAGGGATTTGTTCAAAACCTTAAACCAAAGTATAACCAAGATTATTTGCATTAGTCAGCACCACTAATACTTTTAAGGTCTGTTTTAAATAAAGGTAATCACCCTAATAAATGCATGTCCTCTGATCAGATAATAACATGCGTAAAGACTTAAATACATTGACAGCCTACAGCACAGATACTGTATTGAAAAGGATTTGGATGTTCGCTGGGCAAAGGTAGTTAGTGTTGTCATTGGGATTATCTTAATACTCAATAAACCAACAACAGGAAGATTAGCGTGACTGACACACCACATATGTTTATAATGAGGGGATTTGCACCTTGGCTATTGTTTGCTTGTCAGGAGAGCGATTAAACACCACAGGCACAGAGACGATATGATGGCCTGTCTCTGCAGACAAATCCAAGTGTATTTTGCTAACTCAGGTTTAGCACAGTCTGCGTACAATGGGGGGCCTCCTTCATGATGACATTTACTCTAGTCTGGGTGGAGAACAACATTTGTTAGCAAATATAAGACCCCTTTATGCACTTCACATCATTATTATCATTATTATTACTTTGAATGTGTACATTTGCCCTCTTAGTTGTCGGCAAATTTCGAAAAAGTACTTTGAAGGATGAGTGTCATGTTTACTAATTGCGGTGTGTCAATATGCTATTAACTCTGTGTCGGTGCCAAAGAGCTGTTTGGATAAACTTAAATGGAATCATCTACTCACTAATCATGAGTGGCTGTTTGGTGTTAAATGCCGGTTTGAAAATGAGTCGCTAACTGCGAGTAGCATTTTTCACTCTGAGGGGCACTGTACCCACTTATAGACGTAACAGTTCCCACTGATTTGCACTGCACACGTCTGTCATTCTATTGTTGTGCAGCGGTCTGACAGTGAGTTTCAAGTGGATCACGCGGTGAAGAGAATTTTTTCGATGTGTATCAAATGGATGTGCCTTTCATCAACACTCAACAGGTGCTGTAGATTGTGTTTAATACAGACATATGCAAAATTGAGCGATAAAAGCAAGGTGCTCATAAAAGGTATCACGCTCGGCAAGCAGTAAGCAGCCTTATGCTTTAGAATTTCATTCCTTGTGGATCAACAGCATCCCCAGGAACAAAAATATAAGAATAAAAATGTCCCAATGGGCAAGGCTAAGTCAAGTCTTTTGTCACAAGTCCAAGTTAAGTCTCAAAACACTTTTCTTAATAATTTTCTGTAATTTTCGGTTTGGTAATGTGAATCCTGTTTGAGGACAATTCATTTATTTTATATTTTTTAAAGTCCATATTTCTAGGGATTTCCTTGATTAAGTCATACTTATCTAAACAAAGTATTATATATATATATATATATATATATATATATATATATATATATATTCCTAGAAAACATTTCTCCTGGTAGACTCAAATTTATATCACTATGTAAACCTCGCCGTTTGCCCTGACTAGTTTAATTGAACAGGTTTGCAAGCATGTGAATATGTGTGCTGTAACAGTTTTTTTTTCTGAAACACTATGATTCAGATAAAGAATCTTAATGTTCTTAATAGTAAATGAAACTATCAAAAGTTTGACGGCACTTTCCCACTGTATCCTAAGGGCAGGAATGCTCTTTTTAACACCATGGAATTTTCACAAACTTCCCTTGCTCTCTCCCCGTAGAGCAGAGGCCTATAGAGTGGGATGACTTTATTAAAAAGCCACTAGAGGACTGGGTTAATCCCGTTGCCTCAGGAGATGTACCGAACCTGGTTACCCTTCAGCATTCAGGGGAATGTATGCTAACCATAGCTAACATTTCCTCCCTCTATGCTCACACACACACACGCTGGCCTATGTACACACAGTTCGACACAGTCAGCGGAGTCAGTTTGCAAAGAAGGATCAGATTATTTCCTGTTTCCATCCGACATGTTGTCAATTACGGCCCGGCGCCCAGCCTAACAGGACACTTTAGCGTTACCAGCAAATGACCTTACACTGTTCAAACAATTAGCCCAAAGAAAACATTGTCCTCATTGATTTATCGGCCGTCCTAAAGGAGAATTCTCCAAGAGAGAGAGGAATGCCTCTCCGATCATGCCGCCGCCATCATCTGGAAGTCTTTCTGCATAGGGTTCACAGGAGAGCCACAGTGGTGACAGGTCTATTTAGCACAGAACTCACCATCAACCGCCAACTAGCACTTACTAAGGGATGTGTGTTTACAATCAACAGGGCTGTGATTCTTTTATGATAGTGATTTCTATCTTGTAATCTGAGAGAGAGAGAGAGAGAGAGAGAGAGAGAGAGAGAGAGAGAGAGAGAGAGAGAGAGAGAGAGAGCAAGAGAGAGAGAGAGAGAGAGAGAGAGAGAGAGAGAGAGAGAGAGAGAGAGAGAGAGAGAGAGAGAGAGAGAGAGAGAGAGAGAGAGAGAGAGAACAAAAGTTCACTGGCATTGAATAAAAGCCTAAACATCCTCTGAGCTAGAAGACTGTATATCTTCAAGGATAATGCTTTATATCTGTAGTAGTTAGGGTTCCTTCCCAGAACCATGAACTTTGTTCCACCCATGTGTTTGTGCGCTGTTCCCAGCTCTCATGGCCAGAACCCTGGACCCCCACCTTCTAATGCATACCATTTTCCACACAAAGGCTGTGTTTCTGCACCAATACTTTCGTCTTTTGAACTTTTTTTAAAAGCACCTTACTGATCGATCAGCATCATTTTTACTCAGAAAGAAAAGAAAAGAGAGGAGACATAGAGTGTGAAAGAAAAAGTGTCTGTACTCATCTTGTGACAAAGTCCTCCAAGCATCTTACATGGTGTTAATCAACAGCCATAGAGCTGGCTGTCACTCACAAAAACCATGAGACGAGCCAATCAATATCAGCGGCCAGCACTGCTTTCACCGGCTGAGCTCAACTTTTTTAAGTGTTACTGCAATGATCGCGTTGACCAGGGAGCCTTGCTCATTGGCCTGGCATATTCACCTTAATTTCACAGTTAAACGAATGTCCAATCTTACTACCATAAAGCCAGTCAGACCCCAGAGACATGTGCTCAACAGTATAGCTCAGTCAGATCTCAAACATTCCACCATTTCCACCAGCAAACAATGAATCAGATTATTTCTCTCTGTCTAGTGATAACCAAAGATGCCAAGCAGTAATAGGCTAAAGGACTGCAAATCAGTGGCGGTCAACTAAAGTGTTTGTTTTCCTGCACGTGTGTAGTTTCATCATCACTCGATCTAGTCCTTGCTGCAGGCCATGCCAAATTAAAGTGACAACATCATTGGCTTTGATTCTGCAGGTTTGATATGTTGTGATTTTCACGTACCTTGTGGCTTTGTTTTGTGATATCGTTCCTGTTTTATCTGCATTAGAGGCTCTGATGTTCTGTTGCTTAATTTCAAAGCTGTTTTAAATGTCATTGGGTGGGTTTGTGTGTGTGTGTGTGTGTGTGTGTGTGTGTGTGTGTGTGTGTGTGTGTGTGTGTGTGTGTGTGTGTGTGTGTGTGTGTGTGTGTGTGTGTGTGTGTGTGTGTCTGTCTGTCTACCGGTCTACGGGACATAAATTAAGCCTTTAACTAAAACAGTTATTGCTGTTTACACTGTCATATACAAAAAAAGAGCCTGCACAGCGACAGGAAATATAAATGAACACAAAAAACCTGTCTAGGTAGGTCCTTACAAACATAACACTGACGGTGGACTTGCACTCAGGAGTAGAGCGGCTGTTAGCGTTTTATTTATTTTTTTGAGCAGCTGCTGACGAATTCTTTCTACGCGCACACACCATTTGACGTCACACTCTGCACGTATATGTTTAAAAAACATCATTTAACATTTAACAAGTGTCCTAACACTTTTTAAATAGCCCACTAAAAGTGTTTACTACAAATAAATCATTAAATGCTTAAAATGAATACATGTAAATGAACAAAAATGTGCGTTACATTTACAATCCTGTGAAAACATGGGGTTCTGCAGCACCCTCAGCACCTCCACTTCCCGTACCCCTGGTATCATACACTAGTGAACACCCCTAAAACGGATATGAAAAATCTTAAAAATTCAAATGAAATATCCAAATCATTTTGCATAGTTGCACTGGTCCTTTAACACAATACCCACAGACACCCTGTACTGATTAGCA
Source organism: Siphateles boraxobius (assembly GCF_051911475.1). Lineage (NCBI taxonomy): Eukaryota > Metazoa > Chordata > Actinopteri > Cypriniformes > Leuciscidae > Siphateles > Siphateles boraxobius. The sequence goes on along the minus strand of NW_027508908.1, from coordinate 12,273,241 downwards.
CTGCATTCGGCTCTCCCATCCATCCATGATGGAAACTGCCCGGTTGTGTCGGCAGCATGGTCCAGGTTTGAAGGCACAGCACTCTGAATGTGTGGATTTGTCAGAGTTTAATGAGAGTCCTCCCTGTGCTCTACTACAGCCTCCTGTGCTGTTGACATTTGTCCACCCACCTGTGTCTGGGCTTTAATGACCCTTTGCATGTCAAGAAAAAGATTTCCACTTGCGTGGAGGCACACGCCGGACATTTTGTCAAGAATTGTGACCTCAAAGTGGATTGAGTCTTCACGTTTTATATTTAGGTGTGAAATGCAAGCCAGGTGTCTCCTCTCAGACTGTCTTTGGTGTGTGTGACTCTGTGTTGGTGGATGCGGGGATCTTTGACATTGTTCTTTCTTACTAGCTGATTTTAGTTTCCAACATTTTGTTTTTCCAGTCCCTTTGCAATGTTTTTTGATATGACTAAGGCATGTCAGGCAAGAGGCATGTTTTCCATTATGCTTTGTTGATGGAGTGACTGAGCTTGCCCTCCACCCCGAAATAATGGGCCAGTCATCTAGTTCTCTCTTTCACTCTGCATTCTTTAGCTTGCACACATTGTTTCACAGTTTATTTTGTTAAAACAGATAAGCCTTTAAGGAGCATGTTCCCTAGTGATCAGAATGGCAATCTTAATTTCCTACATACACATTGAGAATGCAAAATCGCCTCACAAAAAGCAACCGTATTGATCACTGTATACACACACTGGAAAATCACACTCGCCCAGGCTCATTATTTCTGGATACTGTTGTCATTGTCTGGGAAATGAGTTTTAAGTATCTGTACACTTCAAAGAATTGCAAATAGCTTGTGATTTGTGTCTCACCTTATTTGCTCTTAGTGTTTGCGTTAATGTAACACATCTCTTTCACACTGTTTGTGATCCGCTTTAATCTACATGAATCTGTGCATAGGATTCCGTGGATGCCATGCTTCACTTGGAGTCAATGTTGATTGGACAAGAGACTCTAAATGAAACATTTTGGGTTCCAATATGGATGATGTACCTCACTAGAAGTCTTTGAACGCCCTTTGTAATTGAATGTTTGTTCTTCCTGAAATATTATAATTGGGTGATTTCCTAAATTAAGAGGGCAAAACTTTGCAACAAATGGCCAACAATTTAAATAGACATATTCTTATTTTAAAAATAAAAAAAATAACAGTACACAGAGAGTTTGGAGATAGACACAGTTAATTGTATTCTTATAAATGCATTTATTTTGACATTCTTAATTTTTCTTGCATATTGCCATTTCTAAATATTATAAAATACAGTTCCCTTTCAGTCTATAACGTCGGACGTAGTCGACATCGACTGAATGGGGATCACATCAGAGAGCCTATCATCTTCGAGTACAATTGAACAAGCCAATGTATTTGGCGTGCGTGATTCGCATCACACACTCCGCCCCCGCGGCGCGGGTATACATACGGAAGTGGATGCACGCACTAGTTGCCTTTCGCTTCGGAGCCGATTTCCTAAATTAAGAGGGCAAAACTTTGCAACAGATGGCCAGCAATTTAAAGACATATTTTTAATTTAAAAAAAAATAAAAATAAAAATATATATATATATATTTTTTTTTTTTAAATAACAGTACACAGATAGTTTGGAGATAGACACAGTTAATTGTAGTCTGACAAATGCATTTATTTTGACATTCTTAATTGTTTCTTGCATATTGCTATTTCTAAATATTATAAAATACAGTTCTGAGCCTGGCCAATTATTTTCAAGTAATTTCACTGTTTTGATTTTGATAGATAATTTGCCATTGGTAAGTGATGTGTGGTTCCATACCCCTGCAAAGCAATGGCCCCCAGTGGGGTGTGTTTGTCTATTCTATTTTTGTTTGTTAGTTTTTCCTCACGTTTAAAACCAATTATATATTCTGAAATCTAAATGTGTTTCATATTTAGTGTACTATAAATACTGTATACTTAGTATGAAGGCGTGTGTGTGTGTGTGTGTGTGTGTGTGTGTGTGTGTGTGTGTGTGTGTGTGTGTGTGTGTGTGTGTGTGTGTGTGTGTGTGTGTGTGTGTGTGTGTGTGTGTGTGTGTGTGTGTGTGTGATTTAGGGCAGCACTCTGCCTTTGAGTTATGACTCTAGATTTGTGTCATCTGTGTATATTCTGTCTGTGTGTTTACTAGGGGAATGTTTCATTCTCTGAGGCTACCACACAGACCAAATTAGCTCTGTGTATCTTGTGGCATTCAACTTAATAAATAGGAAGGAAAACACATTTATAGTCATCATTGTCCCAAGTTCTGGTTTACATAAAATGTCATACAAAAGAGACACAGTGTTGAGCTGGTTAACCCAAGCATCTGTTTCATGTTGTCCACTGACTGAGTATGGTTTAATATCAGTTGTCATTCAATATGGCTTTTGCACCGTCATATGGCCAAATGTCACGAAACCTGCCAATAACATGTTCAGTTCATATTTCTGTCCAAATTTAAAATACCCCAAAATTATGGAAAATAGACTAAAGGAGAGGAAAACAATTATTAAGGTTTTTTTATTTTAATTTATTTTAATTTAATTATTCTTTACAAATTGGCCTTCTCTAATTCCAAAAATGTAATTCCCATTATGGTATTGTTAGTAGGCTAAACTAATAAATAAATGAATGAAAATAAATAGTAGTATTTTTTACCTTGCTGGATTTATGCTGATTTTGATTAAACATAATAATTACAAGCTAACAATTACAACAACAAAAAAGCACAAAAATAAATCAGATGCAATATTGTAATTATTTATATTGAAAAAATATATCTTAAAGTATATCACATCAAAGTAATTTAATTATATTTATAATATATAGAATGAAATTTATGTTTTTGTAAGATTCACACATATCCAGTGCTGTATTGTGCTGTACTCAGTTGAGGGCTGCTTTTAATTGGCTTGTTTCAAGGCACGCATCTTCAGGCGCTCTCTCTCTCTCCTCTTTTTATACAGAATTAGACTCCCTCCCTATTCTATTATAATGAGGAACCCTCTTTCTCAGTAGTTTGTTTACAGTCCATTGTGCTAAATTGCTTTTATTTGTTTCTGTGTGTGAGAGCACATGACTTCGTACGTTGATAAAAAAATAATTAATTAACGGAAAGGCTTGTGATGGTAAAGTGTTCAAATGTTAACTGTAAATTGTGCTCTTTTGTTTGGCCGCAGCTAAATCATTTAGCAATTTCCCAGTTTGCATATGATAGAAATCATGAACTGAGGCCAGTAATTTATCGCGCGTTCTCTCTATTTGTCTTTCGCTATTGTGTATCATCTCCCTTTCTTCTGCCTATTTGTTGTCTCTTATATGCATATGTACTCCAGTGTTTACAAAAGTGCTTACCGTTGAGATATTTCAGACGTTCCCTCAGTTTGTGATGCATCACCAGAGTGGGGCGCAGCTGCAGTGCACACTGTAGTGCCGGAGTGAGACAGGCCTATCGATCACTCTCACACCCTCTGTACATCCAGATGAGATGTACGGTGACACACGCGGTAGTTGTGAGAATGTTTCTTCCTGCCTCTAGCTCCAAATAGGCCTCGTGTAAAGTGAGACTGAGTGAATAGGTGACGGTAGCCTCTGCGCGTTCAGGTTACCCTGTGTTTGTGTGTCCAGTACTGGATGTATGGGGGGATTTAGTCAGGTCGCACACACCCGCTCCATCTTACTGTCAGATTGACCTCCCAGCTGTGTCCTATCACATCCCTGGCTGTGGCCGTTAAAGTGTGTGTGTGTGTGTGTGTTAGGGATGCAACGATACCGCTTTTTCAAAACCGATCCGATCCGATCCCAAAATTCTGAGTATCGGCCGATACCGATACCAATCCGATACCAGCGCAGTTTTTTTTTTTAAATCAAGTAGAATTTCAATAACTGTGTGTTGAACTGATAATCACTCTTTTGTGTGTTAAACACCATCTACTTAATACAGACAACTTCATTATAAAGAAAAACAACAAATCCAAAAAATATATGATCATAATATATGACAAAAATGCTATTATAAACTAGATTAGTGGATAGTTCAGCAGTAAAATCTAGTCTAGAAATATCACGAGTGCACAATAATTGTATAAAATCTGAACATTTAGTGAAAAAAAAAACATTTAGTGGGGAACAAATAAGAGACAATAAGTGTAACACTAAATCTTGTAAAACGTTACACATTGCTCTTTATATTGTTGTAAAATACATTCATGAAAAACAAGATAACAAAAATCAAAAAGATAATTTTTTATAGTAGCCTAGGCTATGTAATTTGAGACATGTTTTAAATGTATAGCACAGCTGTTTAATGAGGCAGCAACATATGATAGATAGGACAGAACAAGAAAGGCTATTAATAATCCTTCATTGCGCAAAAGGCTCCAGTACAGTGCGGCACAAAGCGCTTATGCGCATCCCGAGCGCAGAATGATGCGCTTGAAGCAACACGGAGTCACAGCGCGCAGCACGTCGAGTCCGCATTGAAAAGTTCAAAGCACAAAGGAAATACATATTGATGCGTAGAGTATTATACAGTATCTATCTCTATGCAATAGTTTATTGAGCCTTTTCTTTTAACAGTTTTAAATATCAGTTACTGTGCGCGTGAAGAACAATGATAGTGCTCTGACTCCAGTGTTGTGATCTAACAGACACACGGTAGAAAGTAACATGATTTAGTTACAGCAATAAAGTCCAGCAATATAAAGTTGTTTTATGCGAAACCATAGACCTTTATCTACAGATCAAGTATAATAATATTGACATTGAATCATCTTGGAGAGAGTTTCATCATGTTGACTGTCGTACCCGAACGTGGCGCGCTGTTTGATGCTGAATGGAGAATGACTGACAGCCGCAGCAGAGGGAAAAAGTTTACGTGATCTTGAATTTAATGACTTAAATATTAATTTATATCTCACATTATACTACATAATGGCTTCAGAACACTTATAAGATAGTGCACGAAAACTTTATGGTGCTTTATAATGTTTTTGTGCCTTTTGTGGGGCAAATATTTGTGTCTTTTGTGGGTTAACTATAACACAGAATAGTAGACGCACAATATCGGATTTGGATCGGCCTCGTCTGACCGATTCCCGATCCGGCAAAAATGGCAGTATCGGAGCCGATACCGATGCTGAGTATCGGATCGGTGCATCCCTAGTGTGTGTGTGTGTGTGTGTTAGCAGAATCGTGCTTCTCTAGTTAGTGGTATAAAATTAAATCTGCCACAATTCACTAAATGCTGGTATTAGTTCAGAACACTTCAGAGAGACACACATAAGCTCTGTTCCAAAAACCTAGTGAACTGCATCCTTACAGGCACACTTCCAACCCGAAGGCTGTTTCAAAGGGAAGGCATGTTCATTTTAAGGCAGCATCACATGTTCTTCACAGAGAAAGAACTGCTCGGGGAAAAAAAAAATCCAAGATGGCTGACAAAGAAGGAGAAATGTTGATTATAAATAAAAACCGAAAGAATGTTTAAACACATTTTAACTGACTATTTTTACTCCAGATGTTTGTCAGCTATGCATATTAATGCCTACTTGAACATGTCATTCTTGTCACAACGTCTGTGTTGAAATCAATTGTGAATTGAGTGACAACACAGAGTTGTCGCCTATGTAGAGCATTTCAGATCACTCACTTGTTAGGGTTTTGTTCCACAGAAGGATAGGCAGCAAGGCAGCTCACTAGGTTTTGTAGCAGAGCTATTGTGGGATGTACATGACAGCATGTGGTAGACAAAGAGAGACAAAGAGAAATACAGAGTAGACTGCTTTAGGACCAGCACAATGTCCAATGGATCTGTTCTGAAGTGCTGTATGCTGATGTTAATATTCCAGCAGATCTGTAAAGCATTTCTGAACAGGTTTTGCTACTGCTCAAAGCAAAGCATAATGGAAAGCTAAAACATAACCTGTCACGTCAGTCCATTTGAATTCAGGTCGACTACCTGGTGACCAATAGCTAAGAAATTGTTGCAGTCATTCAAATGCATTTTTTTTTTTTTTTTTGGAGAACCACATCATGGCCAAATGACAGTCAACGTGGTACAGTATTAGGATTTTTTTTTTTTTTCCAGTTTGGTAAAAATAGGAAAATAGGTGTTATAATGAAAATTAATATGATTAATTTCTTAATTCAATAGTCTATAAATACATTCTACTATAAATGTATAAGGGTATAATGCATAAAAATGTAAAATCTGTATTGGCACTTATACATCATTGAAATGTACACAAGATTCTAATAAAAATGTATTACTTTTTTCATTATCGTACAGCAAAGTATTTAGTCTTGAGTCATATATAATTTAAATAAATTATAGCATAATTTAATAATTCAATATAATTTAAATGAATATTTGATTGACATTATAATTATAATTGTATCCAACTATTATGTGCATTGATTTTTTGAAACTACATGTAACGTTTTACTAATGTTAAATGTCACAGATCTAATATTCTTTAGTATTTTATCATAATTGCAAGAATTTCATATTATTGGTTAACTTTATTTTACAATAAAAAAAGTGAAAAATGGAGTGTTTGCAGAAGTGCATAATGGACTTGGTGTGTTTTCCTGTCTTTTACTGAGTGCAGCATATCACAATATTATGTGTCGTTTTACTCTCTTTTACACACACACTTTGTCTCCAGATAAATCCCAAGCCTGCCAGACTCTCTCAGTTTTACTCCAAACTAAGTGTCAACACAAAATCCTTCAGGGACGATTTCTAACACATACACATGCACACATTTCTCCAAACATCACAATACAGAAGAAGCAGCTATTCTCTCATTGTCAAAATGAAGTAAAATCCTCTCTTTCATCCATACGCACCGACCTATAGACAAGAGGCAGCAGGGAGCGAAGGAACGTGAGAGACGGAGCGGCAGAGGAGAAAAGGACTGAAAGGGAGATGGAGATAAAGGGCTCAGTTCGGCGGTTCGGCACACTACAGGGGTGAGGTATCGTGGACCCAGGAGCTCGGCACTGTCGCGGCCCAGATGTGTCAGGCTCCCGTGTCTGAGAGATTTCCATCTCTTTGGCCCGTGAATCCCAGCCCAGCAGGAGGACTCCCAACCAACTCGCACAAAACAATTCGAATGCTCCCTCTACATTATTCAGCTGGCATAACCCCCAAGAAGATGGCGAGGGAAGGCGCAGATCTACATGTATGAAAGCGAAAAGAGCCCATTTTAGCTCATCGACGAATAGAAACTGCAAAATGACGCACCACTGTGAAGCACTCCTGCAGATATTTTTATCCATTCTGAGTTTTCACACTCGCAAGCCCTCTTATTCTGTCAGAATGTGCCTCTCCTTCATGAGAGAAGTTTTTTATTGCGTGTGTGTGTGTGTTGTGAATGTGTGTGTGCCCCTGCTATGCTGTGATCTGCCTGTATTGAAATAGCTCTGTATCATGACCTACATTCCTCAGCTGGGGGGCTGACACTCAGGGAGGGAGCGACGGATAGGGTGAAGGTAAAAAAAGAAGACACTCTGATGAGTTGAGCCTGTCTCCAAGTTCGCTTTTGATGTAGTTGGGGACACGCAATTAAATGACTATAAAGTTGACATTATTCTCCATTATTGTCAACACTGCTGTCCCTTGCCTTTACTTTTTTTTCTTTTTTTTTGCAGCTGCAGCCTCTTAATCCACATGTGCCGCATTTGTTGTGTTGTTTATTTGTTTGTCAGGATTATGTAAGGCTCTTAGATGAGGTGAAAGGAATGAGGGCACGACTCAAGGGAGTCGTCTTAGCCCAGGCTTGCCGCCGCCACATCACCCTCTGCTGTCTCAGGCCACAAACATCGTAACGGCCAGCTTAGCACTGGCTGCTTATCTGTGAAGTTTCTCTGTCTCCTTGCTCTAGATGTTGATGTATGTAGAGAGCCAGGAGCCTTTGGAGTGTTTATTTGTAGAAGCGGGATTATTTTCCGTCAGGAATGTCAGTAAGGTGAGTGCTCGGTCTGTTGACGTTTAAGCTTTGCTCGCGGGGTCGGGGCTCCGCCGAACTCAACTCGGCGACTCTGGAGTGTGTGAGCCGCTTGTTTAGATGCTTTCAATTGTTTTCGGTTGTACAAATCTCTGCTATGACTGTCAGCAAATGTAAATGTAAGATCTCAAATTGGATTTTTATTCTCTGTTCTCATAGCTGTGGAAGCCAGTTTCCGCCTCTAAGCAAGCAAGTAAATAAATAAATGATTAAATAAATAAAATAAACAGAACGGAACAGAACTTATTACACATGAAATAAGTATAAAAAATAAAGTCTTTCTCGTTATTGTGACTTCACATCTATGTTACTTTATATCATAATTGTCTATAATTAACTTCTCAAAATGGTGACTTCTTGACATTTCTCACTGTGACTTTATATTTCACAATTCCTACTTTATATCTTAACAGTGGATTCTTTTTGTATTATTCTGACTATAATTCACAGTTACAACTTATTTTCCGCAGTTGCAAATTTATATCTCACAATTGTGAATTTATTTATTGATATTGCAGCTTTATATTCACAATAATTTATATCTTAGTTGTGATTTTGTTTTTATTACTGTGAATTTATTTCTCTCAAATTACACCTTTTTTTCATAATTGCAACTTTATCCCATAATTTGACTATTTTATATATTAAACTTTAAATAATATTTCAATATATTAAACTCACAATTTCCTGTTTTATTTGTGTTTTATTTTACCACATTAGAAAGTAATGTGGAAAAATATGACTTAAGCACACCGCACAGTGATGGTAGCGGCATCATGGCGATCTGACAGGCAACTGGCTGATTAAAAATATCCGATGAGCGCGCCCTCAGAGAAGTAAAGAGTGAAGCTCGCAGTGACTGGAAACTGTTGACACCATGTGATACTACGTAATGTGAATAGACAGGAAGCTGCCTGTGACTCCTGTCATAGGACGAGTATCCCCCTTTGCTATGGGTGTGTGAGTTTGTGTGAATTTAAAATGGATGGATTGTTTTCTCAGGTGCGGGTAATTGTCTTGGCAGGTTTGGCTTCTATCACAGGCCAATCCAGCGAGTTCTGCAACACACGTGTGTGACACACCGCGGTGACGTGTAGCTTTAGTAATAAAAGACAAATAAGCATAACAGACCCTTCCCTGGTGAGTGTATTCACCTGCCCATGGTAAATAAACCATGAGCTGTAAACATCACCAAACTATTTTTCCAGCTGCACATTTAAAACCGTATAACTTTTTTGCTCTTTATTAAATGTATCCAAAGAGTAAACATTCAATGCAGTCATAGAAAAAAAAAATCAAGTTATTCTGTCTTTGAATGGTTTGAATTTACATATTTACATGTATTTGTCAAAACATAAAATCACAATACATAAAACATTTCTCTTTTTTTCCCCTAAAGCTGCAGAGGTTTTCTTCTACAATCTGTAGTTTTGAATAGGAGACGTTAATGTTTAAGTAGTTGTTTTTAAAATCATTTTTATAGCGGTCAGTTTTACTGTATTCCTTTGCTATTAAGCGAAACCATAAAACACGATTTCCCTTTATGCATCCCACACTCTGTCTCCTTTACTGCCTCTCGCTCAGCTCGTGCTTGCCGTGCATGCTTTTAATAAAAAATTCTTAGGATAAATGGTATTGGGTAAAAATTTAGCCAAACCACATGTGTTTGCCCTGGGTCCTTATCCAGGACCCTTTCTCATGCTTCATTCTGTTAACAAACCCCATAGAAAGCCCTGGGGGTTCGTGAGCTAACTACAACACTGCTGTAGTACAGCACGAGAGAAGAAAAACACCACTCTCATGCATATTCTTAATGATGTGTCCAAGCCAAATGAGGAGGTGAGCATTAGGTCAGTCGTGGGGGGAAAAGGGCTTTGATAACTCCTTGTGAGACTGTCGCAAGAATGTAAGAACCATAACTGATTTCATTTCACTCCCTGCACTCCTCACCGAGAGTTTGCTTTAAAGCAACATAATGGCTCGTCGGGGCTGATGTGGGCCGCTTTAACACTTGGGCTGATTTCAATATTAACAAAAGAGCGCCGTATTGCACTGGGAAATCAACACTGCAGCTGCAAATTCCCAGACTCGAGCGTGCTTTTATAGGTTGGACTCCAGGCCTGGAGTAAGGGTGGGAGAGGAAGGGGGAATCAGGCAGAATCACATCACTGTGTCCTGCCGCCCGTACTGAAGTGCTCTGACAATCCATTGACCTGAGAGGGAAACTGTCTGATGTTTGATACATGACTCAGATGATAGACAGACCCAAAAACCAAACAGATATGTCATAATACAATTATTTACTCTAGATGAGTCAGCGATAGATCGCTGTTTTAAGTGTGAATTTGTTTTGTGAGAAGAGGTGGTCGGGACTCGGCTGCTACATGCTGTAGAAGTTGATGAGTGCCAAAAGAGGTATTGCAACAACTGGTGCTTACATTGTGTGTGTCGACCTGGATTTGCTGTCCTTGTGGGGACCAAATGATGGTAAAATGTGGCATACCTAATCAGTCGATACCCAGTTTTTCCATGTCGGCCATTTTGTGCATCTGCCATTTTGAATTTCAATGTAAAATAGGTCTACTGTAGTTTTCATAGACATTAACATGTCATTACTAGACTTGGTATATGTCATTAGCATTATGCATGAGGGTACACTAAAAGTTTGGGGACAGTTACAAATTACAATGACATTTGAAAAAAAAAACCGATTGATACCCGATAGATTCCCGTTGTCATGCTAAAAAAAAGTGATACCACGTATACCATATGTGGCCTAACTTGCTGTCCTCCATTTTGAATTTCTTTGAAAACCTACTTTTTTAAAAGTCATCCTAAGTCCACCAAATTCGATTAGCATCATCTTCAGACCTTACCAGACAAATTTAAAATTTCGCATAACGCATCAATTAATTTGGTGACACAATGTTAAAATGGGTCTGAGGCTGTGTCTGCAATGTATTAGCATATTTAAAACACATTTTGTGTCATTGTCACCACACACTTAGCACATTTGGTCGCAGTGCCCCCTATTGGTCAAAAGTAATATGCAATTATGTCACATGACAAGTGATTAATGTGCTATGGTCTCTATTTTGCTTAAAATTATATACAAATGTCTTTAATTTCTCATTTTTGCAGTTGGTGGAGTTGGCCCTGATAATTGCTGCTTGCAGCTATATTGCATTTTATTATTATTTCAATCTTCTTCAACTACTTCTTGACCACAGAGGCTCAGCTGTGAGTGTTGCCACCTAGTGAACTCACTAATTAGTGTAGTTTGGTGCATGCACAGTTAATACGAAGTGTGTGCAAAAGTGTAAAAATCTGAATGAATGGAGCTTGGTCTGCATGGAACTTATTTATATTTATACAAAATCTATCACGCACTGTGCGCTAAATGTAGCGGTGAAAAGGAAAACCAAGATATTATTTAGGTATTAGGGTGTAGCATATATAATTACCTTATAATATAAACATTATATTCAATGGTCCCATGATATAAAAGTCCCCACTGTGGTATAAAAAAAACAAGTTAGTGTGTTCTCTCAGCTCTGTATGCTTTTGACCTTACCTGTCAATGACATTATCAGCACACAGCTTAGAGACTTGTCTTTGGTAATATCACACCAGGCAAATGCGTGCTGATTAGTCTCACAACACACACGCTTACACACTCATCAGACCGTAGGGACCGAGATCCTAATCTGTTTCCTGCGCACTGGGAATGCAGGCGTCATGAAATTGTATATTTTCAAAATATCTGTGACTTGATACCACCGAAAGTATCCAGTAGATGCACGACCTGGTCCAAGTCTCCACTAAGTCTCTTCCCGACTCTCTGAAGTTACTGTTAGCCCGCTCCAGAAAAAACAAAACAAGAAATATTAATCTATTTCCTTCCACACTAACTTAAGTGCCCGTGAACTTTCTTCACTTTCACGCTCCTCTGAAACTTTACAATTTACTGTGTTCTGTATAATCCTCCATCAAGAAAATATGACAGGTAAAGACTAGAGGAAGGCATCTTGGTTCAGGGGTGGACAAGTGGTCTCTAATGCAACATACGGTGGAGTTCAGAGACAACGGGCAACTTTATCTGATAATTGGCTCTAATCTGTATATTATTCTGGGCCGAGAGGCTTTTGTTCTGCAGTGATTATGCTGTCCGTAAGGTTCTGATCTCGCCTCATGTCTGTGTAATTGAAATAACCCTGACCCTGAAAAGCCACTTGATGTGCCTATAAAAAAAGATGATAGAGGCTGAGAGCATGTGGGGTGGGAACGACGCGAGAGCAAAGGAAAGCTGAGATGTTTGTCACATTATAAAAGCGTTCATTTGATGGTCTACATCTCTGTGGCCACAGACTGTCGCACCTTCTGGTAGGTCAGGAATATTGTCTTCCTCTTAGAGGAAGTATTTCTGCACCATGTCTTTTCATGCCTTGCCAGTGCTCTCGTTGCGCTGGCCAAGGTTTTGTCCCCTCTCCCCCAGAAGCCTCAGAGTCACCTCTCTCGTGTACCATTAGAAGTGGATTGTAGAACTGTATCTCTCCCCCCCCCCCCCCTTCCCTGTTTTTTAGGCTCCAGATTGTATATGAGAGTGGTTGAGGGTAACTGGTGTCTGATACTGTAGACAGTAGCCTGCGGCCGAGACCCAACAATCAGGCTATTGTCCAGCATCTGTATGGTTGAAAGTTGCTACCTGGTACTATCAGCGAGAGCAGAGGGTGCGGACAAAAGTGTGTTGTCAATGGCTGCTTTGTGAAGGCCCGTGTATCCTCCGCCCCCTTCCCCATCAGCTCAATAGAAAGAGAGAGAGAGAAAGAGCAAAGGACTAAGATCCAGCCAATTAATCACCCTTTCTGATTTTCATCTATTAGGACATCCACCTGAGCAAATGCATTTGACAGAACATCGCCAAATGATGTGTAAAGACACAATGCTGTTTAAAAGCTGTGCTCTGACCAACTTCAGCCCCTAGTATCCACAATGTAATTTTGAATTATTTAATTTGTGTAAATGAAATGCTGCGTTGCTGCAAATGTTGTTGCTGTCATGTCCATTGTTTTCTGTCAGCTAGCTCAGCTGAAAATCAATAAGGCATAGCCTTAAGTAATAACCAAACAGATTATTTGAGAGAATTCCTAGAAATAAGGGAAACAATTGGTCTGACAGAGAGGTACAACAGGTTGTTGGTGCCGCTATGAGATTCAAAACTCAGATGTTGACAATATGAAGGGAGTGACTGAAATCACTATTTTGTCCTTTCACATTCTAGTTATAAGTTAAGTTATAATTTATTTTAAGTGTTTTTTTCTGGAATGAACAATTTCAATACAATTTTATATGTTTGTGTCATTTCATCAGTACAACAGAAGTCTATGCTCAGAATTCAAAGCTGAATTTTCAGCATAATTACTCCAGTCTTCAGTGAACCTTCAGAAACCATTTTAATATGCTGATTTGGTACTTAAGATTAAGTTTAGATAGTTCAGAAGAAATATAAATAGAAGATTTTGTAACATTAAACATTTTGAATAAATAAATGCACTTGTTTCAGTTTTCATTCATTTAATAATTTAAGTATGTTCAGTGTTTTAAACATTAATGCCATATTTACTTTGTTTACTTTATTTTTATTTATTGTTGCAAGAAAATGTATAACACAATTATTCACTTGGAAAATGCATCAAATCACAGAAATTACTGTTTCATATTGATTTTAAAGTGCAATGGTGAGGAAAGATGAAACTGTTATTTGAATTGGCTTGTTTTAAAACATGGCACAATTGAAAAAAAATTCATAAATAAATTCATTGTTTTCTGTAATTGGAATTCCTGTGTAAATGCATTTATGCCATCGCATTCATGCTATATATATATATATATATATATATATATATATATATATATATATATATATCCCACTTCAGATGCATGGTATTAACATTTTCAGTGTTTTTGCTAACTCCTACACTGTCACTTATATTATTGTTTAGAGGCATTTGTTTGATACTTCTCTCTCGGATCTACAGTTTGGAAATTCTTTGAGTGTATTCTAGCTGATCTTATCTGTTCCCTCATGTATGAGTAAGTAACTTTATTTCACAACATCCGTTTGTTGAAGATTTTACCCTAACTTAGCAATGAATCTTGGCACATGGCAAGGCTCGTGCCTAGACAATTTCCCTTTTATGCCTTTTTGAGGACGTTGTACATTTTAATTTAAAACAATGTTAATAATAATAGTAATAATAAAATAGAAGCTAATTCTTCTGATCACTGTCCCAAGAGTAAAGAAAATACTTTCAGAAAGCCAGAACCGTGCCTCACCATCCTCTACTGCCTCAGCCTGGATCTTGTTATGAGTCTAATTTATAGGCAAATATTCATAACTCAAATCTCCTTTTCTGATCCCTGCGCTTTATACGGAATCTGTTCATTATTTAGTTGCCTCGTACGAGCCTTATTTAATTGGCATGTTTTTTTTTAAGCAGTCAGTTTTCATTCTCATTATTATTTTCTAATATTTCATCTACTGCACTACAAACTGACAGTTGCAGTTTTTCCATCATACATATATTTAGTTGCACAATCAGTGCAAGCATGCTACACAGTCCTTTATGATTTAATTTCTGCGCGAGTATGTGATGGCTGTAACAGCTGGATGGCTCCTCTGGCTCTCACTCTCTGAGCTCAGACGAAGCAGCTCCCGGCGTGCTGATCATCCTTCCTATTGTTTTCTGAGTGGCTTATTAAATTACTCGACCTCCCTCGTATAGTGGGAGTTGTCAATGTGCTGCCCTGCTCCACTCTCCTGCAGGGATCTCTCTCTCTCTCTCTCTCTCTCTCTCTCTCTCTCTCTCTCTCTCTCTCTCTCTCTATCTCTCACCCTCTCTTTCTCTTGTCCGATAACAGGAGCTTGTATCGGGGCATTAATCCTTCTGCTCTCTTGGGTGGGATTAATACTCTCTCTTTGTGTAATTATGACCTCATTGCTCTGCTCAGATAAGAGGCAGGTTATCAGGTCAGACGACCATAGAGGGATGGCATGTAGGAAGAAGTTAGTGTTTCACAGTTTAGGGACATTGGAGGAGACGTGGAAAAGTTCATACCGAACACATTTTTGCATCTGTAGGTGCTTTTTTTCTATGTAAACGATTAATGTCTCCAGCTGTTGAGATGTGTCTCGCTGTCTTTGAAGGCAAGAACACACCCTGTGTGGACGGTCCCTTACGTTGACGTGACACTGTTTGTGCTGACTTTCTATGACTTTATCAAGGAGACTACATTCTGATTTGCTGTCTTACTCCATGTTTTTCTTTCTCCATCTCTCTCTCTCTCTCTCTCTCTCTCTCTCTCTCTCTCTCTCTCTCTCTCTCTCTCTCTCTCTCTCTCTCTCTCTCTCTCTATCCCTCTCTCTCTCTCTCTCTCTCTCTCTCTCTCTCTATCTCTCTCTCTCTCTCTCTCTCTCTCTCTCTCTCTCTCTCTCCCTCCCTTCTCTGGATGCCTGCTGTTGCTGCTCTGTGCCATATGGAGCTTTACTGGAACCTCTCTTAAAAGATTCACCAGATGAATCTCTCTCTTGCTCTCCCTCTCTCTCGCCCGCTCTCTCTTTTGTGCTCTCTCTCTCTCTCTCTCAGCTGATGGCTTTCTCATTTAACAGATTGGCTGATGTGTCAGAGATGACTGGGTTATGCCACCGCTAAATGAGAGGAGGGAGTAAGAGACAAGTGCTTCCAAAGCTCAGTGATGCTCGTGGGCCAAAGTTCTGTTTCTGTTTTGTCTCTCTGCGGGCATATGTGTTTTTACATTTGTGTATTATACTTATGTCTCTGATTTTTGTATTGTATTCATTTATTTATTTGTAAATAGAAATTTCATTAAGGGAAAGTTTTTTTTTTTCAGCGTCTCGCAACATGAGCTACTTTTTAAGATATGTATATGCTATGTAGCAATAACCATACAGTTGTGGATTACAAAATGTAGTCTGAACATGTTTGTGTTTGCTCGGAATGTTTCTGCAATTTAAAAATAGATCATTTAAAATAAAATAAAAAATCTGACATCATTTACTCACCCTCATGTGGACCAATGAGGTTTGTTCTCATGTGTCAAGCATGCACAGTTGAGCTTCCATTTACCATATATGACATATCTGTATTTGATGATATGATAAAAGCCTAATTTAAATCTGTTCATCATATAAAGCGATCTCGCCTCTAAATAAGACTTGGCTTGAACCACTTGATTTATTTGATATTTTGGATGCTTATATTAAAAGATTAAGAGACTATTCAAAATGTATTTATTTGTGTTCCAAATATGATTGGAAGTATTGCGGTCTTGGAACGACGTAAGGATGAGTAAAATACATTTTCTTTTCTTTTTTATTTGTAGGATGGGGGGAGGCGTTGGGGTTAAATATACATTCCGTAAATATGGATACATTTTTAGAATAAAGATAGGAACTTTAAACTTTTAAATTAATAATTAAATTCTATTCAAGTCAATGAATATAAAACTCAGTAAATGATCAATAAAATATAAAGAAAAAAATGTCTTCATTAGACAAATAAAATGATGAAACTATATGTTTAGCAGGGGAGTTTCCTTGAGAAAATAATCGATATTACAAAAATAAAACAAGACAAATATTACAAAATGAGACATTAAAAGGTGTAAAAGTCACTAGTGACACTGCCCAACATCGACACCCACAGGTGTCTTAAAACAGACCCCCTAATGCATACGCTGGGTTTAGTGGGGGGTATTTGAGAATGAGTGGGGGAAGTCACCTGAGAGGATATGATTGAACATGATTGGTTCGAGCAATAAATCCCGCCTCTTGTTTTTGTGCACATTCTCGAATTAATTAAAAAGCAAGTAAACAACTCATCCTCTTAGATATCACAGCTTTGTCACGTCAAAATCGAACTTGAAATGGCCTGAAAACCTGATTACTGTGTGAGTTTTTAGTGAGCAATCAGCTTGGGGAAATTAAAGGTACATCTTCGTGTCTGTGATTACAAGCCTGAGGACTGATGAAAATAAGTTGACTATTCAGAAGAAAAGCTTAACATCAATTCACAAATAATACATAGTTTAAATTGTTACTGCCTTTAGTTATTATTTTGGAATCAATGTAAAACTGTGTTAAAATACTAACTTGATGAAATTTATACTTGTTTTTAATAAATAGAACATTATGTAGTTATTGTAAAAATACAAAATGGAATTGTATTTGATCTCTTTTTTATTTAATGTTTATTTAACCAGGAAAATCAAATGTAACAGGGACATATATTTCCAAATATATGTGTGTGTGTGTGTGTGTGTGTGTGTGTGTGTGTGTGTGTGTGTGTGTGTGTGTGTGTGTGTGTGTGTGTGTGTGCGTGTGCGTGTGCGTGTGTGTGTGTGTGTGTGTGTGTGTGTAATTTACCTCCTCATTTTAAAACACCACTCCACTGGTATTTTAGGCAGCAGATAATTCACAGTAATTCACACAAACTACTATATAAATAGAAGTGTTAATTTTACTAAGGATAATTTGTCTGAGTAATGGTGGCTGGAGTTAGGGTTTGGGTTACTCTGTGTTTTGTGCTCTTAGTGTGATATTGTGAACAGTTATCGGGCCTGTGACCTCTGCATGCGGTGTAGCTGCTTCTGAAGAGGCTGTAGTTTCTGCACAGCTATATGTTGTGTATGAACGAATGAGTGTTGTCCTCGTCAGAATTATCTGTCAGTGTCACGCCATTCTTTTGGTGTCTTGGGCAGCTGCTGTCAGAGACCCCCCGACCCAATCCCCTACCCCCACCCCCACCCCCCCCCCCCCCCCCTCCCTTACCTCACTGAAACCCACTGACCGCCATTAACACACACACAGATCTCAGCCCCCAGCCATCTGGAAGCAACTGGGCCCCACTTGAAACACCCGACAGATTTATAAGAGCGAGGCTAATTTATAAAAGGCCTGTCCCACCGGCTCAGGTTTCAGGTAGCACTCAACACCCACTGTCTAGTATTCACACGTCTTCTGACTGACATGTTCTGCTGCCTGCTTTGACATGCCATAGACATTCACATATATACATTCATTTAATGTAATAGATTACCTTCGGCTGGTAAACATAATTCACTGAATCTGTCAAGTGAAAAAAATACATGTTAGATTCCAAACCATCAGCATAAATGGTAACCTATGACAACCAAGGTTAAAACAACACAGTCTCACACTTATCAAGCTGTTTTATAAGATGGAAGCATCTTTAGCTATTCTATTGTCTCAAGGCTGAATTAGACGTGTTTATTGAGTTTAGGTGTATTGTGGAACAGTTTTTCATCCAGGTGTGTGTGTTTAAATGTGTCAGTGGTGGTCTAACTGACGGCTGTTCGTAATTAGAACTGCTAATGATGAAGTTTAGAGAACGGGCTCCTCCAATTTGGAGCTGGGTGGCATCCCGTTGACCGTGGCAGCTCAAACTTACAGCCAATCACCAGAAGGCAGCATAAATCACAGAGAACAGAGAGACATATACGGGGGAGAGGGTAAACACTTCCAGCTGAAAGCATTTGGGTGCTATTTGTTGAGAGGAATGATGTCGTTTATATTGGGTGATCAGCGATGTTTAACAGACCGGCACTCTATTTCATTTTCTCTCCGTCTCGCACTCATCCCTCTTCATTCTTTTCTCTTTTTCCTCCCCCCTACACACACACACACACACAGACTGCCTAAACACTCTTTCATCCCTCTGGATTTTCTCTCTCTCAGGGAAAGAGATGGGCCTGAACTCTGTCATGGTGCACATTTGGCGTGTAACATTTTGACACAGGGTGCTGTGGAAGAGTGACACAGGGAGCCGTGCTGTGACTCGCTTTTGGATGTTTCTGAAAGCGCAGAGTGACAACCATTTGAACTGAAACATTTTAATGATGCCTTCGTACTTCAAGGCAGAGGCAGCAGTAGAAAAAGAATAAGAAAGAAAAGTCGTGCCACGTTCAGGAGTTAGGGCAAATCCTGCTTTGATGCCACCAGGGTCGCTGCATGTTATCTCTGACCGCTCTTCAGTGAGCAGAGCTTTCATTCCGGTGGAAACGAAGTCTCTGGCTACTTTTCTTCGGGCCGCTCCCCTCCATACTGCCACAGTTCCGGTGATTATGTAGCTTCGGTGAGCGGCCGCTCGGCTGCAACGTCGTCCAAAAGTTTCAATTTCACACCATGTTCAGCCGCATCCAACCCTCCTATTCCACAAGGACCCTCTGTCAACCCCTGTAAAGCCCCCCCCCCCACACACACACACACATACCTTGATACGTTTCCTTTTTTCTCACATCGATAGCTCCTCTGTTTCCAATTTTACCAGCCCTCACTGTCAGTGTCTGGGTGTTCTGCTGGGTGAAAAACGCTCTTGCACTCTTTCTCCCTCTCTCTCACTTTCTCGCCCTCTGTCTTTCACACCCTTTCTTTCTGTGTTTCTTTCCAACTTTTCCAGTGCGAGTGTGTCTGATGAGCTCAAGCTGTTGAGTCTGCCTCTTAACAGATCGCAGATTATTAGCATGTGGCCTGAATGTCTTGCTCCCACAGTTAAACCACTCTACTGATGGAGATAATTATTACAACTATACACACAGTAACACACCCATCTCTCTAAATACTTTGCTCTCTCCCTCCATGTTAGGAAACATTCTCTGTGCTCTGTGATTAACCATTTGATGCATGATATCAATCTTTAAAAGACACTTTTTTAACCATTCAAGATGTGAACAAGTGACCTTTTACCCTTGTTCGTTATTCTTTATGACTACCCCTTTATGTCTCTTTTCTTTAGTTTTGTTTTGTGTAACGAAAGTAGAGAATATGCATATGAGGTGGAGTTGTAAAGAAAAGGAAGTCGCCAAAAGTGTAGGTTGTAACAGTTGGGACAGACCCAGCCACGTCAGCTAGACCCAACTTTCAGACGTTGGGTGCAGAGCGTTTCATATGTTTAGTGCTGAAGTGTGCTGTCAAGTTCTTGAGGTGAATACTTGTTTACAGCCCTCAAACCTCATATTCTCCAAAGCCGATCTCCCTACCTTTGATGGTCAGACTCATTACACGCGCACACACACAAAACCCACAGACTTTTTGCAGACACAGTCATTCACACTCACACATTCTTATATTGCTCCAAGTGAGCATACTGATTTATTTTAAAAAATCGTTTTCTATTAACATTTTTAATTTCAAATACAGCTTGCACAGTATAAATTAATCTTAGACTTGTTCAATTGATATTACTTAAATATATACAGCTCTTTTTTTTTGGAGGACGAAAAGTAAGAAAATATTATAATAATAAAGGGAATAATTATTATTCTTTTAAAGTAAAAAGAAATTTATATAATATAATAATTTATTAATCAAGGGTTTAATTATATTTACTTTTTTTGCTTTTATTTGACCAAAGCTATTCGCAAGTCCATGGAGGTTGCAAACACAAAAAAGCCAGACTTATGGTATTTCATGAATGTACAACATTAGTCGCAATATGTGTCATGGCTCTGACATTTTCAACAAATTATTTTTCCTACTTTTAATCAGCTGCCTAAGAGAACAAAACCTTCTGATGTTTTACCTCGAATACCTTCACATTCCAGCACTGAGCTTCTTAACATTAAAATGTTTGCATTAGTTGTAAGCAGTGTATGTGGAAGAGAGAGCAGGAAAGAGAAATCCTTTTTCCTCATGACTGAGGTCAAGTGAGCAGTTTTAGTCGTGTCCAGTCCAGCCCATCACAATTTCCTCAACAGAGGTGTCTTGGAATAGGAAAGAAGTAACAAGACAAAAGGAAAAAGAGCAGAAGTGTTTAGGCAGTTAATCCTTTGCTGTAGGAAAACGGATCACTACCATTCCAAACCTGATTCATTCCCTCTTTACAGTGTATCCTGTCCGTTCCTCCCTTTCTTCTTCTTTAATTCCACACTCCTTTTATCTCACCAATTCAAATAGTCATAGGAAAGATTAACGGCGGGAGAGGAAAGCTGCTTTTTTGATGATGGCATTTGTGGGATAAACAAAAGATCTTGACAGAAGCTAACACTAAACTTTTTCTTTCCTTTGATCCCAATTTACAGAGCTCCTTCACTTTATTTTCCTCTTTCTCTTTCACTCACTCTCTCACTTTTCATTCATACGGAACTCTTAACTTTTATATTGGATACAGTTGTGCTGGTCTGGCTTGTGTTTCTTCTCTTTTTGAGTCTTCATATCAGACAAGCTGGCAAAACATAAACCTATAACCCTACCACCGGCCAAAAAAAGAAGAAAGATGGAGAGAAGAAATTCTCATAAAAGTGGAAATGCCCAGCTGATGTTTCCAAGCTGTTGAGTATGATGGGAGTTCTGGCAATGTTATGGAAAAGGAATACTTTTTCTCCAGTTCATTTTAGTTGCTTTTTAACCTTCCGAATGAAGTCATCTTCGAGTGTGCTCAACCGGTAATTTAGCTGGCTTTCTCACTGATCATTTCTCTTTTTTTACATTCTCTCTTCCTGGCTGTTGTGAGAAGGATATTAACCTGTGCATTGAGACAGAAAAAAAAATGGAAATTTTCAAATTAAAGTTGTCCAAAAGCCTCAGTTTTTGAAGATAATGTTTCAATAATGTAAATCAGCAATGCAATCTGACAACAGTGGAATTCTTTAAAATTATTTGTTTATTTATTTTTCAGGCTTGTCCGCCTACACGTAAATGAAACAAAGATTATTGCACTGTGGAAAACAAAAGTTGCTTCCTTACAATCTACTTGGATTTTTAAGACATTTCAACTTAAATTACATTAAACTCACTTAAAAATTAGTTGAATCTTGTACAACTTAAAAAAATTGAAATTGCTTAACTTATTTTGATGAGTTAAAGTAATGTAAAAACGTCTCGGTTACGTATGTAACCCTCGTTCCCTGAGTAGGGAACGGAGA
Source organism: Siphateles boraxobius (assembly GCF_051911475.1). Lineage (NCBI taxonomy): Eukaryota > Metazoa > Chordata > Actinopteri > Cypriniformes > Leuciscidae > Siphateles > Siphateles boraxobius. The sequence continues at coordinate 12,251,222 of NW_027508908.1, read as the reverse complement.
CGTTACGTCGGATGACGACGAATGGGGGTTTCGCTTAGAACACCTATCGACTTCGAGTATTACAAAACGAGCCAATGGCGATGAAATGCCATGGGTCTGCGGAATTTGCATAGCGTATCTCCGCCCCACCGCGTGGGTATAAAGGAGGACGCCGGCAACATGCAGGTATGTCTTCGCTGAGGAGCCGAGACTGAACTCAGGCGTCTGCCCAGCGGTACAGCGGAAGTGGCAGGGAGACGTAACGTCTCCGTTCCCTACTCAGGGAACGAGGGTTACATACGTAACCGAGACGTTCCCTTTCGTAGTCACTCCGAGTTACGTCGGATGACGACGAATGGGGGTCCCCGTGAAATCACGCCACCTTCACAGCTGTCTTCCAGTGCCCTGCGAAAGTCTGATCCCCTTGTCGTGATACTGGCACAGACGAAGGAGTCCTACTTAACACAGGAATACCAAGGTACACTGGGAAGCATATCTCAGAGGAGATATGCCGCAGCATGCCTACCCGTAGGGAGGACTTAAGATACACATATGGCCGGAGGGCTACATATGGGTGAACACTGAAGTGACCAGCCCGAGGGGTGGCAACTTTCAACTCCAGGAGGGCAAGATGGCTTGCCAAGGGAAAGACACATGCTCAAGGAGGCTTACAGTGGAAATACACATGTGGGGGTTACTCAGGGAGGAACCATGCACACGGAGGCACCTAGCCGACGCCCAGGCAATAGACACTGGCGCCAGCGTCAACAGTGCAGGAGGAACTCAGGGCTTCAAAGAGGAAGGCTCACCTAAGGAATAATCGCACGTATCCAGTCCGTGGAGTGGAATGGCGAGCAAGCGAAGACACCTGAGCGGGTCCAGTACTAGCTGACTGAAGCGAGTACACGAGAGGACACAGGCTCCACTCGGAGATTATAGAATCTGGCGAATGTGTTGGGTGTCGCCCAGCCTGCAGCTCTACAAATGTCTGCCAGCGAGGCGCCATGCGCTAGAGCCCAAGAGGAAGCCACACTCCGGGTGGAGTGGGCTGTCACACCAAGGGGGCACGGTCGGCCTTGCTGTTGGTAAGCCAAAGCAATGGCGTCCACTATCCAGTGAGACAACCTCTGCTTTGAGAGAGCCTTTCCCTTCAGTCTCCCACCATAACAGACAAAGAGCTGGTCTGAGGTCCTGAAACACTGCGTTCTGTCTACGTAAGCGCGGAGAGCGCGTACTGGACAGAGCAGTGCCAAGGCTGGGTCTGCCTCCTCCCGGGGCAGCGCTTGCAGGTTCACCACCTGGTCCCGGAAGGGAGTGGTGGGAACCTTGGGCACATATCCAGGCCGGGGTCTCAGGATCACGTGAGAGTGACCGGGCCCGAATTCCAGGCACGCTTCGTCAACGGAGAATGCGTGCAGGTCCCCTACCCTCTTGATGGAGGCCAATGCAACCAGGAGCGCTGTCTTCATAGACAGGAACTTAAGCTCCACTGATTGCAGAGGCTCAAAGGGAGCCGTCTGCAGGGCATTTAAGACCACTGAGAGGTCCCAAGAGGGAACGAGAGGAGGACGAGGAGGATTTAGTCTCCTCGCTCCTCTCAGGAACCTGACGATCAGGTCGTGCTTCCCCAGAGACTTACCTTGAACTGCTTCGTGATATGCGGCGATAGCGGCCACATACACCTTCAGGGTGGAGGGAGACAGCCTTCGCTCCAACCCCTCTTGCAGGAAGGAAAGCACGACAGAGATCGAGCACCTCCTGGGGTCTTCTCGACGAGAAGAGCACCAGTTGACGAAGAGGTTCCACTTCAACGCATAGACATGTCTCGTGGACGATGCTCTAGCGGAAGTGATGGTAGCCGCCACCGCTGGTGGCAGGGTACTCAAACCTGCCTCGTCCCGTCCAGGAGCCACACGTGGAGCCTCCAGAGATCGGGTCGAGGGTGCCAAAGGGTGCCCCGTCTCTGAGAAAGGAGATCCTTCCTCAGAGGAATTGGCCAAGGAGGTGCTGTCGCGAGGAGCACCAGTTCGGAGAACCAGGTCCGGGTGGGCCAATACGGCGCAACCAGAATGAGCTGCTCCTCGTCCTCCTTGATCTTGCACAAGGTCTGTGCGAGAAGGCTCACTGGGGGAAACGCATACTTGCGTAGGCCCCGCGGCCAGCTGTGCGCCAGTGCATCCGTGCCGAGAGAGCCCTCAGTCAGGGGATAGAACAGGGCGCAATGGGTCGAGTCGTGAGAGGCAAACAGATCTATCTGTGCGTCCCCGAACTGGTCCCAAATCAGCTGAACCGACTGGGGATGGAGTCTCCATTCGCAGGAGATGGGCCGAAACCGTGACAGCTCGTCGGCTGCAAAGTTCCGATCTCCCGGAATGTAGATAGCACGAAGGGACCTCAGGTGCTTCTGACTCCATAAGAGGAGGTGGCGTGCGAGTTGCGACATACGGCGGGAGCGTAGACCACCCTGACGGTTGATGTACGCTACAGTCGCGGTATTGTCTGAACGGACTAGTACGTGTTGACCCCTGAGCAACGTGAGGAAACGGTGCAGGGCAAGGCGTACTGCCAGCAACTCGAGGCAATTGACAAGCAGAAGGCGCTGGGGTCCTGTCCAGGAGCCCGCGGCAGCATGTCCGTTGCACATGGCGCCTCAGCCCGTGGAAGAGGCATCTGTGGAGACAACAACATGCCTGGAAACTCGTTCTAGGGGAACACCGGCCCGTAGAAACTGAGGTTCCACCACGGGGTGAAGGTCTGACGACAGGTCGGAGTTACTGTAACTCGGAGCGTGCCATGATGCCATGCCCACCTCGGGACTCGATCGCGAAGCCACAGCTGAAGCGGTCTCATATGAAGCAATCCGAGCGGCGTTGCCGCAGCTGCAGATGCCATATGCCCCAGGAGCCTCTGAAACAATTTCAGTGGGACCGCACTCTTGTTTAATGGCTGAGTGGAGAAGGCGACCAAGTCCATGCCGAGAAAAGAGCTCCCCTGCACGGGGCAAAGTTTACTCCTTTCCCAGTTGACCCGAAGGCCCAGACGAGCTAGGTGCCGGAGCACTGGGTCCCTGTATTCACAAACCTGGTCTCAGGAGTGAGCTTAAGACAGCCAGTCACCGAGATAGTTCAGGATGCGAACCCCGTGCTCCCATGGAGGAACAAGGGCTGCCTCAACAACCTTGTGAAGGCGCGAGGAGACAGGGCTAGCCCGAATGGGAGAACAGCGTACTGACATGCGCGCGCCCTGACAGCAGAACGTAGGTACGGTCTGAGTCGAAGGAGAACGGAGACATAAGAGTAGGCGTCCTTCAGGTCGATCGCTGCAAACCAATCCTGTGGCCGCACACATCCAGAAATGCGTTTGGCCAGGAGCATCTTGAACGGCAGCCTGAGAAGGGAGCGGTTCAGATGCATAGGTCCAGGATTGGCCGTAACCCACCAGACTTCTCCGGGACAATGAGGTAGGGACTGTTAACCCGGACCTCATCTCGGCTGGAGGGACAGTCTCAATCGCACCCTTCGCCAGTAGGGAGCAACCTCCGCTCTCATGATAGGGGCATAGCCACCGACGAAAGTGGAGCGGACTCCCGTGAAGACGGGAGGAGACCGTGCGAACTGAATCGCATAGCCGAGCCGATGGTTCGCACGACCCAGCGGAACAGATAGGGAGCTCTAGTGCAGGCTCCCAACTGTGCCAGCGGAGTGAAGAACCACAGACGTCCCCCCGGTGGTGCAGCGAAGCGGAAATGACCAGCCCAGACGAGGGCGGCATAGCGGCCCGGTGTGGGGGCAAGGTCATAACCGCACCCTGACAGAGGAGGCCAGGGAAGGACCAGCGTTCCACGGGGGCCTGCTCTGTCAGGGGTCTGGCGACAGAGGGGGACAGGGGCGAAACGGTCCGTGGACGGCACGCCGTGTCAACCACCTCTGGGGCAGAGGGGGAAGAGGAGAGCACGGCTTGTGGGCGGCGCTCTGTGTCGTCCGAGAACTCTGTATGCTCAGAGAGGAGAGAGTCAGTTCTTCCTGAATAAGGATTCTTCCCCAGCCCTCCACCGGGGAAAGGAGTGGCCCTGCTACCAACTCCTGGAAAGAACTGAGTCTCATCTCTGAGCAGCCCATCTCAAAAGTGCCGCTTAACCCGGCGTTTAGCGGGGTGCGGGGCTGGAGAGGGCTGAGGCATCCCCCTACGGTCTTCCAGAGCCAGGCCCGGGTGAACGGGCGGGGTTGGAACCGTGGGAGGGAGCCTTCGGCGGTGGGCAGACTGAGGGATCTGAGCGGACGGCGGGGCCGTCGGGCAGAATAACCTCAATCTGCTCACGGGCGGTTGAGAACTGTGGGCAGAAGCACTCAACCGCACCGCCGAAGAGGCCGACCTGGGAGATGGGGTGTCGAGCAGACGGGTCCGCCCGACATCTTGCACATCAGACCGGTCAGCCCCAAACTGGTGAACATCACCTGACTCCGAGAGCGTACGGCCACTTTCGTCGCTCGGAGAGCAAGGTCAGTGGCGGCGCGCAGCTCACTGAAGAGCCTCGGGTCAGTCCCGCCCTCCTGCATGTCCATGAGCGTCTGGGTCAGGTAGACCAGCAGAACGGTCATGGGATGCAGTGAGGCAGCTGCCTGTCCTGTGGCACTATAGGATTTCGCCACAGATTACTGTGACGAAAAGAACTACAGGCTTGGACGGGTGCTTAGGATTGCGCCGGGAAGCACTCTGAGGACACAGTAGCATGGCAACAGAGCGTTCAACCGGGGGAACCCCAGTGTACCCATGGGCAGCGGCCCCTGAGGGGAGGAAAGGCGGATGAGACCAACGAGAGGACCCGTGAACTCATCATGCACGTCCGGGAGGAAAGATATTGGGGTTTGCCGTGGACGCGTCGGCGGCCTCACCCAAAAACCAATCGTCCCGGGAAAGCATGGCCATCATCTCCGGATCAGACTCAGGCACAGCCGTATGCACACCAAGGGGTGGCAGCTGTGAAGAGTCGTCATTTCCAGAAGAATCAAGCCCACCTAGTGATGCTGCTACAGACACAGCATCATCCTCTGTAGCTTCAAATGAAAACACACGGGCCACCCGTGGGTAGACTCGTGGAATCATCAGTTCGCTAGCGGGCACCGTCATTAAAGAGGGGGGGCTGGGGCGTGGACACAGAGTCGGCGCCTTGTTCCAGACCAACACCCTCAGGTCACCCTGTCCACCAGCCGAAGATCGGGTAGTGGATGAGGGGACTCTCACTCTTGCGAGTTCACCGAGTCTCGACCTATATATGACGCGATGATCACGTTCCCAGAGAGAACATGAGTCATCCACGAGCGCTGTTCAAGCATGATCAAAGCCCAAACACACTAGACAGCGCTCGTGCCCATCAGAGTCCGATACCAGTCCGCTGCAACCAGAAATGCACGGGCGAGCCGTCTTTAAAAAGACGTGCCGCGTGCGAGCTCTTTTATGAGAGGAGAAAAAAACTCCGCGATGTTGAAGCGCACAGGGAGACACACACACACTGGCAGATCACTGCACAGATCAGCAGGCACTGTGAGCTCGCTGCAGATCGCCGTCACACCAACACCGGAGAGAGAAGCTCGTCTCATAGAGCGAAGTCAGAGATGATTGTGGAGTGAAGAAATATTCTTGGCTCCGAAGCGAAAACATACCTGCATGTTGCCGGCGTCCTCCTTTATACCCACGCGGTGGGGCGGAGATACGCTATGCAAATTCCGCAGACCCATGGCATTTCATCGCCATTGGCTCGTTTTGTAATACTCGAAGTCGATAGGTGTTCTAAGCGAAACCCCCATTCGTCGTCATCCGACGTAACTCGGAGTGACTACGAAAGGGAACAGGTGTTGTCATAACTTATTGATTATATATATTTTTACAGTATGAATTATGTTTTTACAAGTACTTTTAAAATACTATTTCAGTCTTTCTACTTCAACATGTCATGTTTCATTCAATGTGTTACTATCCCATTACAATTATTACTAGTAATTATTTGTGAAATGTAGCAGTTTGACTAAAAATGATTTGTTTTTATTCAGTGTTGACAGAGAAACAAGCAGTATTGTCTAAAACATATATTTTGCTCAGAATTATTTTGTCATGCTTAACTGTCTTCTAGTAGGCTATTTCAAAAATAATAAATTATGATAAAAAATAACAAATTAAAAATAATATTATATGTTTTCATTATATTCTTGCTTTAAAGCAAAAATAAAAACCTTTTTGATCTAACAATTAAGTTTAATTGCATTTATGTTTTAATTTATGTGCATTTTTGAATAAGCATTTGTGTCTATTTTAAAGTGTCTCTTTTATCTGAAAGGCAGAGCTTCCATTGCTACAGCCGCCATATTGTGTGGCACAATTCTTCCAATTCAGTGCTGGTCTGTCTCGTACTTGTCCTCACACTGTCTGGTCACGTGCATGCCACACAGAAATACACAGGGACTGACACACAGGTCAACTGGAACTGGCTAAGGTCACTTATGAAGCCAGCAGGGACATCTGCAAACATACAGAAACACAAATGCACACATTTGCACATGTGAAAACAGTGCATATTCATCTTTGGTTGTAGCAGGTTCAAGCTGAAATCCAACCGTAGAGCCAAGTGTTACTTTTCCGCTTGACTTGATTCCTGCATCCGCTCTCATGGACAAGCACTCACACGCATACACACACACACACACACACACATACTCTTTCAACACTGAGTGACTCATTCTACAAACACACTGAGACGTATGCACACTGATTAGTTCTGTTTCTTATGCGAGGGGTTCATAGACTTGTGGGTGTTTAAAACTGTTGCAGAGGAAGTTGTGGACTGTCGCCCTGTGTTTGTTTAAATAGTAATAGAGGTTAGGGATGAACATACAGGGAGAAAACACATCAGCCGCAGCTTGAGGACTTTATATTAACGTACAAAACAGGACAGTGACAGTTGTGGGTTTTCAGGTTCATTTGGTCGAGTCTTGTCCCCTCTAGCTGTCTGGACGTCTGTTCCCACAAACCAGGCAAATTCAGATTTCATCCGTGCTGTGAGCCATCAATAATGCTCTTTATCGTAAATAAATGTTGCCCCACAATAACATTTCCGTGTCGGATGCTCAGCATGGGCCCTCCATATGAGGGGGAATGTATAATGTAAACATTATGAGATACTGCTTGTCTAATTTGTAAGAAGACATAATTTAGCATTTTGCCTACACTCCCAAATCAAATAGATTTTAATAATATGAACTGTATAATCGATTCCTGAATTTATGTTTGGATGTTTTATTATTAGTAAAATAATTCTGGCTGATTTGTGCAGGAAATCACTGCTGATGTGTCCACTGAAGCATGACATATTAATATATCCTCATTGATAATTTAACATATTCACTCTGTCTGACTGCAAATGTAAACGATCCCTCAGACTCCCACGCCAATAGAAAGCTCAAATTACCTCAACAAACCTCTTGTAACAGTTTGCCATATTAGTGATGTCAATGTTTTCCTATTTAAGGCTTGGTGCTAGTCATTGAACCGCAGCAATTTTTAATTAAGAATTTAATTACCAATAATGCAGTCGATCAGCTGCTTCTAATTCATTTCAAAGAATCAGATAAATATGGTGCACATATTCATCATAGACAAAAGTGTTCTTTGTTAAGTTAGCTGATTAGAAAATATATTTAGCCTTTATAATTTTGTTCATAGTTTTTTTTTTCTCTACTTAGAAAAAAATCTTAAATTGCTTAAATCTAATTATTGGGCTGATTTTGAGAATAAGCTCACTTTTTTGTAATTTTTATTTTCTATTTAACAACGCTATAAATAATTGTATCCATATCCATACTAGGTGGCTAAGGCTCGAAATAATACAGTATCGCTGAAAGTGTGGCTATTATGATGGTGGTGAGAAGATAAATGGTCAATAAAAAGTGGAACTTCTGGCAACAATGTAATTTATACTGCAGTGACATCAGCATATGGGCCCGACAAGCAAAAGACTTTGTCTCTGCTTCGTCTCGAGGAGCAATATGGTGTGTGTGTGTGTGTGTGTGTGTGTGTGTGTGTGTGTGTGTGTGTGTGTGTGTGTGTGTGTGTGTGTGTGTGTGTGTGTGTGTGTGTGTGTGTGTGTGTGCGTGTGTGCGTGTGTGCGTGCGTGCACTGATGCTTTTATTTGTGAGTTCAATATGTATATTCAGGCCCACGTGAAATCTGCATGCACATAACAGAAAAATGTAACTGCTGAAAATGTGAAAAATTCTACATATACTATAGTAAAGCCATATCAAAGATGTTTATGCCTATTTTCAGAACGAACAAATAAGAGCTCTGATCTGCGACAGAAACACCTCAGAACGTTCTCTGCTATTTCAGTCAGCAACAGAGCACTCACACGCACTCAAACACTGCTTCACACTTAAGGGACATTACGATTACCCCTCCATTCTGCCTTTCAACCTTCTCTTTCTTTCTTTTTTCTGCTGTCTGACACATTAACGTCGGACATTAGATTAACCAACAGCAATTTTCGCCTAAAACATCCAAACCCCTCTGTTTCAGGGCCCCTCAAATCTCCAGTCCTCTAACACGTCCATATAGGGAATCTTTTTTAAAATCACACACACCGCATACACAAAATCAAGAGCGCCGCCTCGGAGAGAGAGCGGATGAAAGAGGTAGGGCGAAATAAGTATGTTTGAGCATGAAAAGCAAAGCATGCATGTTGGGAGGGCTCCAAAAGAGGGCCAGCCAAGAAAGAAATTAAAGTACAGCGATTATCTGAACCCAGAATTAGAAGCAGAGGGTTTTGGACTAATAAACATTTGAAACGCACCCCAGGGCCCTCACCATCATTTATTACTCCACCATCTCCCATTAATGTGTTTTTTTCTTTTGTTTTCTTATTTTTTCTTCATCGATTCCCAGGATGTTTTAGGTAGATTTTATTAATTCTTGCTGGCAGGGTTTAATGAAAGGTTGTTGGTTATTTTATTTTTTTTCCTCTTCCTTTCCAAATCCCTTCCGCTTTGGATGTACTGATCCGGTGTTTTATTTCTGTCTTTTAATGACTGTATCTTTGTTATCAGTAACTCTTGCCGTATCACAGGCCGACAAAGAGCGGTCATCAATTAACTAACACCACCCCCACCGAAGTGTCCCGTTCTGACCTCTCAGCACTGCACTTAAGCTTATCAACTCCAAAAACAAAGCACCTCTCCATAGTCTCTTTCACATACAAAGACTAGCATTATAAGAAATTATATTTTACATGAGTTTTGAAGGACTGTGTAACAAATAGCAATGTAAGGTAGATCCACTACACATCTTATATTGCATTTCAATTGTTGGTTATATGAAAAAATAATCATCCACAATTAGTGTAGTTCAAACAAATTATTATTTGGTAACACTTTACAATTAGGTCTCATTACTTAATGTTAATTAATGCATTTACTAACATGAACTGACAATTAGCAATACATTTGTTGCAGTATTCATTAATCTTTGTTAATATTAGTTAATAAAAATACTGTTTATTGCTAGTTCATCTTAGCTCAGGTGCATTAAATAATATTGACAGATACAACTTTTGATCTTAATAATGTATTAGTAAATATTAAATTGAACATTAACTAAGATTAATACATGCTTTATAAGTATTTTTCATTGTAAGTTCCTGTTAACTAATGTTAACAAATAGAACCCTTTTGTAAAGTGTTGAAGATTATTTTCTATAACCAATAAAAACAAAACAGATTTAAACTAATAATGTATTAATATTTATCTGGATATTTATGACAACATATTCACATACACTATCATTCAAAAGTTAAAAGTCAGAATTAGTATTTATTTATTTATTTATGTATTTATTGTTAATGAAATACATTTTTATTAAAGCTTTTATTCAGCAAGGATGCATTTAATTGAACAAAATTGACAATAAAGATATTTTTAATGTTAAAAAATGTCAAAATGTTTTGAACTTTCTATTCATCAAATTTGAGAATAAAAAATGTTTCTTGAGCACCGAATCAGCACATTTGAATGATTTCTGAAGGATCATTTGACATTGAAGACTGGAATAATGGCTGCTAAAAAAATAAAAACTGCCAGAACAGTTGTGCCATCACAGGAATATATAACATTTTTTTTTTATGGTAATAATATTTAATTGTAATGTATTGTGTTTTAATGTATTTTTGTTCAAATAAATGCAGCCTTGGTGAGCATAAGAGACTTTTTTCAAAAAAAATTTTTTTTTATTAAATTCAATATGTCAAGTAAGGGCTCTTGCGTAAAACCAAGCACATAGGCTGAGGGAAACACTCTCACGCTGTCTCACGAAAGATGCCACCCTCATGTCTCCCGACAGACCAGAAGGTGGAAAGGATTTGTGAATCCTGGGAAGATTAAGTGTACAGCTTAGTGCTGTGTGAACGCTAGTTTACACTTTTTTTTATTCTTCTTTCTCTCTCTCCCTCCCTCTCTTTCCCTATCCCTATGTGTCCCTTCTCGCGCTCTCCAGGTAGACAACAGTGAGCTCACAGTCGGGCTGAGCCTGCGCCGAGCGAGCGCTCCGATTGGTTGCCGCGTTGCGTTACACCGCGTCATGCGGGCAGGATGGATGTGAAAGAACGCAGGCCCTACTGCTCACTTACCAAGAGCAGGAGAGAGAAAGAGCGCCGCTACACCGGCTCATCCGGCGACAGCGAGGACTGCCGCGTGCCCACCCAGAAGTCCTACAGCTCCAGCGAAACGCTCAAGGCCTTCGACCACGACTCCTCACGTCTGCTGTACGGAGGCCACGTCAAAGAGATGGTCCACCGAGAGGCTGATGAGTACAGCCGCCAAGGTGAGTCACCTGTGCATGTCATACCTCACAGATCCAGGACCAATCCATTGTGACTTAAGGTCACATGTCATACAGCTTTACAGTTCATACTGAGAAAAAATAACAACAACATATGCCTAGAATTATGCCAAGAATGACTTCTGGATGGATCACATTCATATAATAATATATGTGATGTACAACCATAATTATACATAATTAGAGGAATTTAAGTTTGGTTTGGCATGACCGTACGCTTTCTCTGAGAAAACATTTACTCACTTTTGATTGAAAAATGAAGCACATTCGAAAACAGATTAGACAGATTTACGGACACAAACTCACTCTGCTACTTGTCTAGTCGACAGAGCGAAGAAATAAAGCATTTCCTCTGATTAACGCAATCCAAACCCCCTCGACTGAGCCTCTCATTTTCACATCCGAAGTTTCTATTATAACATATGCCCACGTGTCCCATTGGCAATAATGAATGGCACCATAAAAAACATAAACAGCATTATTGCGCTGTTCTGAAGTTTGCAATGCACCCTGGTCGGCCACAGTTTTATTACTAATTATGAGCACTGTGGGTCTGCAAGCATTCGCACATCCACACTTGTAAACTCCCTCACATTCATTGAGTTCTTTGTTGTTTTTCTTTTTGTTTCTTCTGCATGTAAGGCTTCATCGAAATATGCACCAGTAAAGGTGAGTTTTTGCGCTGTGGATTTAGCAGATTTGGGTCAAATGTTTTTTTTTTTTTTTTTTTTTTTTTTTAGGTGTTGTGATTGTCTGCGTTAGCACTGTGTGTTTGTGTGCCCTTAACGTAAGTGTTGTGTTAAGCTGAAGGTCAGCCTAGCTGTTATCAGTCACTGGAGTGCTAGAGGCTCTGTCTGTTGAGTGTGTTTATTTTAGAAAGCACAGGAAGTGACACCAGATTACAGCAGGGGGTAAAGGAGCAGTCTGCCTGCAACCATTATGCAGGGTAGCCCACTCAATCGCAGAGAGAGAGAGAGAGAGAGAGAGAGTAAAGGCGCTCACAGATGTAGCGCAGACACCGTTGAGCTCTTGAGAGACTGCACTCCGGCCTCAACACGGTCTTCAACACTCTCCCCATAATCACCCTGCCGCAGACGTCACCTAACCCAGTCTCAAGCCCTAACCTTGGCACGCAACAGCGTTCGTCATGAAACTAATTCCTCCCGTGTGATATATTTTTAGACTTTAGACCATTGCAAAAAAACCCATACCTAGATAATTAATTTGTGGAATAGAAAGGACCAGGCAGGCGAACTGAAATTGTTAATTAGCCATTACACAACAATGGCAGATTGGAATTACTGAGATCTGAAATAATGTAGCCTTGCTGGGAAGTGCTGCCGTTCAGTTCCATTACAAAGTTCCATAAAGGTCATTACCAGTTCATTGATTGCTTTCAAACTCGAATTAACACTTCATAAATATTTGAGCAGAAAAGCCATAATTGCTCAATTATCTTATCCTGTAGAATTTCATCTACACTAATTGGTGTTCATTTGGAATTTATATGATTTTAATTGAACTTTCGGTGGAACCCAGATTATTTCTGTAGTTAATAGCCCTTATTAATTCCTGTTAATGCAGGGGATCAATGGTTTTCTTTTTCATTGCTTTCCTTTTTTATCGCCATCCTAATAAAATGCGCCTCTTTTTTTCAGTGATTGTTTTAACATGAAATTATGTGGCTTAAAATAATTGTAGTCACTTACGCATTAACTTTATTAGGTTTCATTTTTTAACATTATCAGATATATTTAGACTATTTACTTCAGAATGATTTTCATCCTTTGCATGATAGATATGATTTGTTTGATTTGGTCAAATTAATATAATTGATTGGATTTAGTCAAGATAAATAGTTTTTTCTTCTTTTTCTTTATACTTTTTTCTTAACAAAGAAATGCATTTAAAACATTTTGAAATCATTTGAAAATGTTGCGCTGCATCCTTTGAGGAGTCATAACCATTAAAAGTTACGAGGATCTGCTTGCAAACGACTAAATAAATGATCCGTTTAAAGACCAGTATATTTCCGCAATATATATGGTCTCAGTAAATGTGAGGAAGCTTTTTTATTTTTTTTCTCTGGCACTGCGGTTTTTCAGGACTCAGTGTTTTTGGAGCTGTGCACACCTATCACCATGGCAGATAAGCTCCCTCCGTGGAATGCAGACTCTGCTTCACAGACTAATTCTACAGAATACAGAGTTTGGAAATCATTAGATCCAGACAAAAAAGAACGGGAAATGAATTGAAAGTCGTAGCGGCTGCTAAGTTGAAAGTTCTTTCGCATCGTCTAACGTGACCGTTTGGATTTAATAAATTGTAAATGAATCTGTTTTATTCTTTTTCAATGGTATGGATTGATTGGTGAAATGTTTTAGTCTTGTTTAGTTTTTAGTTTTTTCCCTTTGGTTGTTTTTATTAAGTTTTTTGTTTCTTTCTTTGTTTATGGTGGAAGCATGTGTTTTAAATTATGTATTCATATATTTATTATAATTATATGCATATTTATTTATTATATTTCATTTGTAGGCATTATTAAAAAATTACTTCAGTGTTTGTTTGACATTTTAGCCAAGTGATTTTTTCAACTAAAGTTGATTACTCAGTTATTTAGTATGTACTTGTTATCCACTTTTTTGTTCTTTTGAATTTATTTTATCATTATTTTTTTAAGTTATTCTCAAATGTAGAATGAAAATATTTAAGTTTTTAAAATGCATTTTAAATGATCTATAAAATATATTTACTTTTTTTGATGATGATATGTATTGATTATCAACTTACTATTAGCATTATCAATTAAATTAGTATTATATATTATTTACTAAGTATATATTCATATTTCTAATCATGTTTATCATATTTTAGAACTCATATTTTTGTTTTACAACAACATATATTTTTATATTAATCTCAACATGTTGCAGTCATTGCTGCTTCTGTTTTTGTTTTGTTTTTTACTTTTTTTGTCATCTTGACTTTGAAGTCAGATATTAATCGCCTGGAGACATTTCTGAAATCATCGTCCAGATTTAAAGTGTTAAAAGTACCAGTCTGACTGCTCACACTTTGGCATGATGAAGCTGTCTCCTTGTCTGTGCGCATTTCCCCTTACAGTTTTCACTGCAAAAGTAATTACATTTTAATTGCGAAATTATCTAATGATTGGACGTCTGAAGACAACAGCATGCCCGATGTATTTTATCACCTGCATAAATGGTGCAAACTACAGTAAGTCTTGCTATAAATAATATGATTACAGAAAATCAGATACATATTGTGAGCTTGACATGGATATAAATAATCTTTCATTTTAGTTAGATTGAGACTTTGCACAGCCCAAGAGACTGCAGTCAGTTCATTAAAACATTTTTAAAGAGTGTGTAAACGGATGTTTAGACGTGTTGCTGCGGTGTTCCTCTCACGGTTAATTGCTGCCGTTTATCTGCATCCTTCCAAAATACATGTAATGTAGAATGTGCACAGAGAAAATATCATCAGTCTCACTGTGAAACATATTTTTCAAGCTCACTTAGCACAATTAGGGCTGCCAGGGAACATACGTGGTGCTACAGGATAACAATTAGTCATGTGACTGTCCACCGTTCTCAGCGAAAAGTGTTTGTATCTGTATTTTTTAGACAGAAGTAGTAATTAATATCTTGTTAGGACAGTCATATGCTTGTCTCAAATTAAATTTATGTTATCCTTTATATCGTTTGAGTTGGGTGTAACTTGGGTAACAATTTGGGTTGCTACACACACACACACACACACACACATTTGTGTCTTAGTTGCAATGCCACCTTGCACATTTATTTATTTGTTCATTTATTTTGCTTTCACAGGGTTAGCTAGTATACATGTCATAGTCATTCAGCAGAAAGAAATTCTGGTAACTTGGGTTTATATCTGTGGTTCCAAATACCGATCAGAAATCACATTTGCAGTACATTGTGGGTCTTCAGGGAACAGACTGCTAAGTCTGCGGATATTTGACTGTCTGATGAGATTTGATAGTCTCTTTGTTCCACACGTGTTAGCTTGCATGTGTGTGTGTGTGTGTGTGTGTGTGTGTGTGTGTGTGTGTGTGTGTGTGTGTGTGTGTGTGTGTGTGTGTGTGTGTGTGTGTGTGTGTGTGTGTGTGTGTGTGTGTGTGTGTGTGTGTGTGTGTGTGTGTGTGTGTGTGTGTGAGAGAGAGAGTGTGTGTTGTTTACAGAAGCTTTCCTTTCTATCCGGCTTTTGGGTCAGTTGATACAATCTCCAATGCCAAAAATGAGACCAAAAAAATAGATTGCGCTATCAATTTACACCTTTATTTTTCTTTCCTTTTCCCCTTTCAGTGGATCTTTTCATAGCTTGACACTCCCCAAATGGCTCCCCAGTTGCCAGCAAGGCCCATTTACCTGTCAGCTTGTGTTTTACCAACACTCTATGGGCTGTTCCTACCTCATAGAACAGGCCAACAAAGCATACCTGAGTTCCCCCTCACACACACACACACACACACACATGAAACATACCACTCTGTGCTTACAATGAGAACCACTTACCATGACGTTCAACCTGCTAGTGATATTAAGTCCTCTTAGGCTTTCCACAGTCCCTCCAGTGAGAAAAAAAGTCAAATTTTTTCAGTGCTCATATACTTACAGTGGCGTGTGTGTGTGTGTGTGTGTGTGTGTGTGTGTGTGTGTGTGTGTGTGTGTGTGTGTGTGTGTGTGTGTGTGTGTGTGTGTTATAAGGGAGCTTCTAGTGCCCAGGGAATTAGACAATTCTAGTTTATTTGTCATTCTCTTGATGCTATAAGTGCACATGGCAGAAGTAATCGTAGAAAACAGAACTCAGACTTCAAAATAGAACATTAAATGGATTCTTTTTGGTGTCTCTTTGATTGATTGTTTCCTCTGCTTAACTAGGGCATGTGGAAAGTGTCTCAGTGTGTGTTTTAAATGGTTGCTGCATTGTGTGTGTGTGTGTGTGTGTGTGTGTGTGTGTGTGTGTGTGTGTGTGTGTGTGTGTGTGTGTGTGTGTGTGTGTGTGTGTCTGTGTGTGTGTGTGTGTGTGTGTGTGTGTGTGTGTGTGTGTGTGTGTGTGTGTGTGTGTGTGTGTGTGTGTGTGTGTGTGTGTGTGTGTGTGTGTGTGTTTTGTTTTTGTATCGGTGCATTTTGTTAAAATTATTTATTGTTATTATTGACAAATATGAATACAGGGTGCATATTATTATTATTATCCAATCCATTATTATTTCCTTTTTTTTAGTTTTTTTTTTTTATGTTTTATTCATTTTTAAATTAACTGTTTTGTATATTAATATATTTTAAAATAATTTATTTATGTGATGGCAAAGCTGAGTTTTCAGCAATCGTAACCTTTTAGTGCACATGATCCTCAAGAAATTATTCTAATATGTTGATGTGCTGCTCAAGAATCTTTACTTATTATCAATATTAAAAACAGTTTTTGCTGCTAAATATTTTTCTCAGAATCAAATAAATTAAAAAATCTGGATTCTTTGATGAATAGAAAGTTCAAAAGCAAAGCATTTATTTGAAATATAAATTGTTTGTAACATTATAAATGTCTTTATTGTCACTTTTGATCAATTTTTCTATTTAAAATCCTTGCTGAAGAAGAGTATTAAATACTTTTTGATGTAATGGAGACACAGATCTTTTCATTTTACTTTAATTTGTTTTGCTTAATTCTGATATACAAGCAAAATAACTCTAATTTTTATATAGCAGTTAAACACATATTGCATTGCAATCTAAAATAAAAAACGGTACCATTCAGCTGCCAATTATTCTTATTTTTTATGTGTTTTGTTCACATTTGGCACTTGCAGATTGTTAATAGAAGACTGTGTGTATAGATACGTGCTCAGTTTGTTTGTTACGTTTCTCTTACAGGACAGAACTTTAACCTGAGGCAGCTGGGAATATGTGAACCAGCCACACGCCGTGGCCTGGCCTTCTGCGCAGAGATGGGCCTCCCCCACCGCGGCTACTCTGTTGGTGCAGGCTCAGACGTGGACACTGAGAACGAGGGGGTGATGTCACCGGAACGTGCCATGCGCCTCTGGGGCAGAGGTGTGAAGTCTGGCCGCAACTCCTGCTTGTCCAGCCGCTCAAACTCAGCCCTGACCCTGACTGACACAGAGCACGAGAACAAATCAGACAGTGAGAACGGTGAGTGGAGCCACACTAGGGCCACGTTCAGCCTTTTAGTGCAGACTCAACTAGCCCAAAACAGATATAAAAAACATTGTTTTTTTCTTTTACCATGCTGGAAAAATCCAGCTAAGGCTGATTGCTGTGTTTTGGAACATAGTAGCTGGTTTTTAGCTGGTCTGAGATCAGCTAGTGCAAGCTGGCTAGACTATCTTGGACCGACAACAAACAAGCTTTCAATTGAGCTTAAGGTGCTTTCAACTTGTTTTTGGAAAATTGTGAATGTCCAAACGGCCAGCTTGAACCTGCTAGAAATTAGCTACAATGTTCCCAAACTTAAGATTTCTACACAGAGGACTCTATAAAAGGAAATATTTATAGATTGTACACACTTCTCTCACACATTATTAGCATTATCACACTCTTTTGATTCTTATCATGACCGGCCACAGAGTCAATAGCAAGCAGAACAAAGTCAATATATCCGCATGTTCTCTTTCTCGTTATGCACGTACCACTGCTTCCGCGGCCCTAAGAGGACCCTCCAGCGGCCCAATCAAAGGTCCGTCTTTGTGTCGGGCGCTAGGAGACCTTACCTAGCCATCGTTGGAATGCTCCACTCGCATGAGCGAACACACACAATGGCTGGTTAACAGGCCCCAGCGGTTTGAAGTGCAAATTTGATCATGCTTGAAACCTGGAGAAGTGATGGGAGTGACAATCTCTCTCTCTCTCTCTCTCTCTCTCTCTCTCTCTCTCTCTCTCTCTCTCTCTCTCTCTCTCCTTCCTTCTTTTTATTTGGTGCAGTCATTCATTCCCACAAAGCAGCTGTGATGTTTTAAAGAATACTCAGGTGACAGGTTTCCGCTGGGCCTCACCGCCACACTTCCGCTGCCTCTCACCCAGAGCGAGGCCTCGGCGGGGGCGCGGGGTGTCATCACTCCATCACATGCTTTTTTGATTATATTTTTATTCACACTAAAATCCCTCAGGTTTGTTTCTTGTTGTTCTTTTCAGGTCCAATTGAGAATGAAGTGAAGGAGGGTTTTTTTCTCCTTTTTTTCATGAATTGAACTGAGAATTAAAGCTGCTGACAGTGAGGTATAGGACAGCCATTTTGAAGGAAGGGGGGAAACTAAGCAAATGAAGAGCTAAATCATTCATTATCTTTCTATGCACACACTCTCCTGTCACTTATTCTCATTTATTAATATTCCTTAGACTAACAGGTGTTGTGTGCAAATAACCTTTAAGAAGACCTTATCTAATCACTTTCATTAACACCTTTTGGCTTAATTAAGGAAAGCAAAACGCTGAGTGTGTAGGATTGTTATATTTGCTTTCATTATGAGATGAATGTGTGGGGCGACTCTCATATCTCTGATGACCAGAGCAATGAACGCACTCCTTCAGCAGGAGCTTGTTCTACATATTTGATATTCACTTTCCTTAATGTAGTTAATATTAGTGAAAGGATTCCTGTATGTATCTCAGATGCATATTGAAATTAAGAGAAGAAGCTTGACTCTATTTGAGTCCAATAGAGTTTAATGTTAGCATTTTGCTAGATTAAACATGTAATACTCTAACCCAGTGGTTCTCAACCAGAGAGTCCCAGCAAACTTCCAAGATGGTCTCAAAATGACTTAAAATGATTGAACAACTATAAGTCAAGATATTTCTTATTTTAATTATTGTATTGGTTTTAAAGAACAATGATTCCCACAGCTCAACGGAATATGTGAAGAAATATGTGAAACATGTTTTTTAAAACTCATTTTAAAAGTGTAGTTCGTTAGATATGTAACTAATGTAAATCATTAACTCCATTGACATTTTTATAATGTATATACATTTTTCTAGTTAAACCCTGCTCTAAGAAAAATGTGAATTAAAAATCTTTATCCAGTAAACCATGAACAACTGCAGAAGTATTTGGCCTTTGACAGTGGGAGCCTTGGAATGAAAGACTGAGAACCACTGCTCTAACCGATACTTTAATAAAAATACATAGCACACAAAACATATTGGATTCAAAAAATCTAATTTAATTACATTTAACTATTCTATCTTTTTTATTATTATATTAATAACTTTTCCTGATGTTTTTGTCTTAATGCAGCATAATTAAGTTGACTATCTTTTGTAACAGCGTTATCATGTTTAAAAATGCCTCCTCTGTAAGCTGATCACAAGGGGTTTTGTATACAAGTGTTAACATGTAACATAAGTACATGTGGGGTTTTTTTTGTAATTGTCTCACTGAATTGTGGCATATGTTGCAGTTGCCAAGGCTTATGTCCTAAAAAGAGACAGCTGCAGACAGTGTTAGTGAGTCCATGAGGAGAAAATAAAAAAAAATAGATTTTCTTTCTGTTCTTGGTTTGTTTCACTTCACTCCATTACAAGATCTTTGGGATTAACTTCAGCTACTGTTTCCCTTAAATTCGGTGCCTCTTGACATGAATGTTGAAAAAAGCTTTCTCCAGGCGTACCAAAAGATTTCCTGTTTACATGTGTCTGGCGTCACCATGGAAGAAAGTGTGTCCAAATGATTGACACACTGTTTGGCTTTTTTAGGCCTCTTTCCCAACTCCTTTCTCTACCGAATTCAAGATGGAGTCATTTTTAGCTTTCAAGATTTTTCGGCTTGTCGCCTCAGACCTGGATTGTACGTATTTGTGAGGATGGGCCCCTGGCCCTCGTGACACTGCCTTTTGACTTCAGACGCAGTGGAGGTTAATTCCATTTGCGGAAAAGCGGGATTTGTCAAACAGAAGCTGAGAGTGGAAGTGAGAGAGGTGTGTGTAGCTCTGTCAGACACGGTTTTAGTGAAAGGATCTCGATTCTGGTCCCACATTTCCAAGTTCACCCTTAAACTCTATTAGAAAGTACATAGAGAGAGAGACACTCGCACAGAGACTCTCTCGGCTCGGCATAGAGAGCATTCGCTCTGCCTTCTCTCGCTCTTTGGACTTAATATCCTGTAATGGAGAAGGGGTCGGGAGAAACACCTGAGCACAGTGTGTTCCACTGCAGCAGAAAAGACGAGAGAGGGAGAGAGGAAAGGAGAGGGGGAGCGAGAGATGGCCGCTAACAAAGGAGGGATATTTTGTCCACCATCTCCAGGGGACATTTGAGCCAGGGATGCGCTTCACCGCATGCCCACCCGTGTCACCCTCTTCCTGGGTCACTGCACACCTGCTCACTCCCCCGGAGGGAGCGAATGAAAGGAGAGAGAAGGCACACAAACACACACACTTCAGTCTTCACAGTAAGGCAAAGAAAAAAAAAAGTTGTGTTCGTTCAAAAGAACAGAATTTATTTGAAATGATTTTTTTTCATTTTTCTTTACTGTCTCAATTCAGCAAATTGATGCATTCTTGCTTAATACAAATATTATTCACTTTAATATTAAAAAATATATCATACTGCCCCCAAATGTTTGATTGGTGTGTGTGTGTGTGTGTGTGTGTGTGTGTGTGTGTGTGTGTGTGTGTGTGTGTGTGTGTGTGTGTGTGTGTGTGTGTGTGTGTGTGTGTGTGTGTGTGTGTGTGTGTGTGTGTAAGTGTGTGTGTGAGTGTGAGTGTGTGTGTGTGTATTGCTCATCCCTCTTATCTACTGTGTCCAGTAATAAAAAAAGTCATGTTAAAAACTATGGGAACCATATAATTTAAAAACCCTTTTAAAAGAAAGTCATATTTTTGTCATATTTTGGGCTTTCTATTAAAATAATCAATATTTAAAACTTTTTTTGTAAGTTGTATTGTAGTACCTTCTATTGTATAGTACTTTTTTTTTTTTACAACTTTAGATCCAACAGAAATTGCTGTGCCTCCTCTGTCATTTGCAGTCAACTTGCCATCATATGACACCTGCTCTTCTGGATCTGTTTTTGGTTTTGAGCTTTTTTGAAGCTTCTCTCTCTCACACACACACACTCACACACACACACACACACACACACACACACACACACACACACACACACACACACACACACACACACACACACACACACACACACACACACACACACACACACACACTACAGGGGGTTCAGGGGAAGAGGGATAGAGGGGGGGGGGGGGGAGCCCTGACTACGTGAGACAGAACCGAAGTCCTCAACTGAATATTCGAGGTCTCGTTAGCACTGCTCCCCGACTGAGGTTTTAATGTGTCCCTGTTTTGATTCAGGTTGTTTCATTATTTTGGGGTGGGGGCTTTAATCAAAAATTGCACGGCAGATATGAGAGAGCTTGCCCTGCTGTGAGCAAGGAAGCAGTTGCGCTGACATTAGTCCATGTACCCGGGTGTGCGAGAGAATGTTCCAGAACTAGCATCTAATCTCGCTCCGTTTTTTAAGAGTCTGTGAAGCTACATCAAAGGATTTGACAGGAGAGAAGCAGGAACTTCTCCGTCCTGACACTTTTTTTCTTTCTTTTTTTTTCTAACTTGAAGGCCTCACTTTGGGTCAGGAGCTTGCATTTCGTGTGTGTGTGTGTCTGGCTTGTAATTCCACCAAATTTTCTCAGCAGTAGTGACCAGCGGTCAAGCCAGATTTATCGTGTCAGGAGCGTCTCAAGCACTCTTTTCTATTACTTGCATTGCCATAAGCACCAATAATCTGTGGAACATTTTTGCTGAATCATCAGAGGTGATAGAGACCTCTGGGAGCGATTTTTTGCTTGGTGGAATGAAATGTCCACCACCTCTCCTTATGTTTTATAAAGAGGGTCATAGGTGTCTGCTTAATGAGATTAAGAAAAATGTGTCAACAATAACGCAAATCCTGTAAATATCTTAACCGGCTTAGTCAGTCGGGCATGATAGTTCAGGGCACAGAAATTCCGTCTTTGAGGCTGCCTGGCCACACACACACACACACACACACAGACACACAAACACACACACACACACAAACACTAGCACGCACACAGACACAGTTAAACATAACAGTATGCAAAAACGTGTACTATTAATAAACATCACATCCAAACAGGCTCAAACATTTTCCAATTTAAATAGGCAGTCATCTAATTACTTCAGGAAACTCTACAAAAGCGCTTAATTAGCAATGATAACTAAAGCCTTATATCTTAGGAGTGTCTTAATGTGTCTACTATATGTAGTTTAGTGCATCCTGCTTCCTCTTTAGCAGGCCAAAGCTTTCCAGACTGGACCGCTTTAATTGGATGTGTGATTAAATGAGTTATAAAGAGATAAATATGTTCAAAAAGTCTGTTGAACAACTTCATTTTAAAAATATCCAGGTTCTGAATATATCTGCAGAGAGAAAAATATTCAGAGCTGGAGAGTGGAAAAAGGCCAAGTGTGTTTTATATTATAAAATGAGTTACTTATATAAGGGTTATGACATTCATGTTGCAGCAGAGTGTGTGTATGAATTGAAAAGCAATGCTGTTGTTGTTTCTTTCAGTTTAAAGTGCTCTGGGATTGTGTGGGCGACCCTAGCTGTCTTTGCAAAGTTATTGATATCAGTGTTTTAGCTAAGAGACCTGGCACAGGAAGATACAGGGTGATGGCGATGGGAACAGGCTTTTGGGAAAGATTGCACCACCAATAACTAAGCCAGACCGCTGATGTGCGCGGCACATAGATAAGCCTCATAGACCTGTAAAACAGCATGGTCTTCATATGTTCATTGAAGCATGACAATTGTTTACACTCAAACATCCACGTAATTTAATAGTGACAGCAGGTGAATTTGTGAGATAACCACAAAAGAAACATGTATGTGCATGCCATAAAGATGCTAAATGGATAAATGTAATGTAAACAAAGATATGTGGTTTGGATAAGTATTCATTATGCCATTTGTTTTGCTAATGGAAAAAGCATACCTTTTTCTTTCTCTTTTTTTAAATTCCTGGCAAAAACATGGAATCTGTGCTCATTCTTTCTCTGGAGGTTTTTCTTGCAGTCAAGCCATTTAAACCCAGAGAAAATTAGAGGTAGTAATCTATGTTCTGCAAAATAATCAAACTCTTTCTTGCCATGTTTTACACTGCAAAAGCTGCATTTAGCAGAGAAAGATGTGTTTTATTAATAGCTGAATTATGCAAATAAAGGCATAAATATATTTTACATATAAATTACAAAGAAATAAGTAATACTAAATAATTACAGAAATAAGAAAATGTATGTTTTAAATATTAGATAAGAAAATATTTAAATATTAGTTTTATGAATATAGCAAAAACATAGGAATTAAATTATTTTATAATAAATTATTATTTATAATTATATATAATTTATAAAATATATACTCTGTCATGACAACAACAGAGTTAATCCTGCACTGATACTGCATTTGCACAGAACTAAAGTCGGTTTCAGAGATAAGTCGAAGCATATTTTACTATTGCTTTTATGTGGCATTATATCTTAAATCTGCTATGATACACCTTCCGAAAAAAAAGCTTTACATAGTCCACTCGTTTCTTCCAGCATTTCAGTTTTGTTCCCTCATGGCACATTTCCTGCAGTGTTGCAGTTGTTTAGCAAGCCAGCAGTATAGACTCAATTTTGGAAAACAAACTTTTGCCTTCTGGCCTGAAACTCACTACAATCTATCCAATCCTAAAGGAAGCTTTTCCTTAACTGGTCTGAAAGTAACTGGTCCCCCCATGAATGAAAAAAAACAATAACAACAAAAAAGACATGAAAGAATGCCTACAGTTTGATTTCTTTCCATGCCATGGCTGAATGGCCACGGTTTTGTGGCGTCTCCGGAGGCTAAACCGAGACGCATTGTTTTCCCGTGAGGGTCATGAACTCTCCTCGGCAGTGTAACAACAGTGTGTGTGTGTCTGTTTTGTAAGAAGGATGAGCTATCAGTAGCTCACTTAAGCACCCTTATCACTCACAAAACAGAGAGTGTGTTTACTCAGAAACACTGCACTTCCTAAGGGCCCTGTCGCTGCAATTTACTAGAAAAGGTGAACAGGTATATAATGTAGAGTAGAAATTTCTTTGTCACATCCTATCCCTTTTTTGTGTTTTACTTATTTCCATGACTGATTAAAAGTTATTTACTTTTGCTCTTTATTTCTCTGTTTTTATCTCTCACATACTTCTAGTGAATTTGTTTACATGGATCATACCCAATCACATGCTGCATTATGTGTAGATACATATATTTAAACTAATTATATAATGTGTGCCAAAACATTATGACCAACTGCCTAATATGGTGTTGGTCCTCCGTTGTGCTGCCAAAACAGCGCCGACGAGGTATGGACTCAACAAAGATCCCCTGAAGGTGCCCTGTGGTATCTGGCACCAAAACATTAGCAGCAGATCCTTCAAGTCCTGTTGTGAAGTGGATCAAACTTGTTGGTCCCAGCACATCCCACAGATGCTAAGTCGGATTTAGATCTGGGGAATTTTGAGGGAATTTGAACTCTTCATTGTGTTCCTCAAAACAGTGTGGCAGGGGAATTATCCTGCTGAAAGGGCCACTTCCACTAGGGAACACTCTTGTGTACCTGGCCTGCAACAATGTTCAGGTAGGTGGTGCGTGTCAAATTCACGTCCACGTGAATGCCTGGGCCCAGGGTTTCCCAGCAGAACATTGACCAGAGCCAAGGTCCAGTTCCGATGCCTGTGTGGCCATTGTGCGTGCTTTCGGGTCATTGCTTGTCACCATAGGCACTCTGTTTGGTCTGTCTACGCAGCCCTATACACAGCAGAGTGTGACCCTGCTAGGGTCAATTTCACTTAGACATCAGTACCTATTAGTATCAGTGACACTCTGCCTTCATTCATAAAAAGATGCCATTAAACAAGTATTTAAAATATACTGTCTTTATGCTGTTTCTACATTAATTTGGAGATTAATTAATACAATATACAATATATAAACAGCTGATAAAAACTTTAGTGTTTTTAATCACATTTAATCACAGAAAAACTATGTGATTAATCAAAACGTCTCGGTTACGTATGTAACCCTAGTTCCCTGATAGGGAACGAGACGCTGCGTCAAACGCTGCGGGAACGCCCCTGCGTTGTGCGTCATGAAGCACGTATGGAATCAGCCCAATGGAGAGATGAAACGTCATAGGCGGGTGACGTCATCGACCAGGAAACTATAAAGCACCCCAAAAACACAAGCGCATTAGCTTCTGATAGGCTTGAAGGAAGCGCTAACGGGAGTGCCGGGAGTATGGCGGAGCGACGCAGCGTCTCGTTCCCTATCAGGGAACTAGGGTTACATACGTAACCGAGACGTTCCCTTTCAAGGGAACTTCGAGCTGCGTCAAACGCTGCGGGAACGCGAATACCCACGTCGCCATAGGACCAAATGACCGTCATGTGAGACTAGCGCACAGAGGACGAGAGCACCTGTGCCCCAGGGGTAGAGCTTAAGTCTAGGTCATAGAACTTAATAAAAGTATGCGGTGAAGACCATCCAGCCGCATCACAAACATCACTCAGGGAAACCCCCGACAAAAGAGCTTTAGAAGCAGCCATACTCCTGGTAGAGTGAGCTCGGACAACCAAAGGTGAAGGCTGGCCAGCCGACTCATAAGCAAGTGAGATAGCCTCAACCACCCACTTGCTCATTCTCTGTTTAGACGCCGGACACCCTTTCCTGGGTGGCCCGAAACATACAAAAAGTTGTTCTGATTTCCTCCACAGGGCAGCTCTGTGGACATAAGCGTCTAATGCCCTAACAGGGCAGAGTGAATTAAGTTTCTCCTGGTCCGATGACATAAATGGAGGAGGACAGAAAGCCTGCAGAACCGTAGGTCTAACAATATTAGTAGGAACCTTAGGAACGTAACCTGGTCTAGGATGCAGAAAAGCTTTAACCATGCCAGGTGCAAATTCCAGGCACGAGGGTGAAACCGACAGAGCCTGCAAATCTCCGATTCTTTTTAGTGAAGAGATAGCAAGCAAAAAGATAGTCTTAAAAGTGAGAAACTTCTCGGGAACTTCTTCGATAGGTTCAAAAGGAGCTAGGGAAAGACCTTCTAATACAATGGCCAGATCCCAAGTCGGCACCCTCGTACGAACTGCTGGCCTCAGCCTCAAAGTGCCACGGAGGAAACGAGTTATAAGCGGGTGTCTCCCAAGAGAAACTCCACTGAAAGGGACGTGGTAAGCAGCTAGTGCCGCCACATACACCTTTAGTGTGGAGGGGGATAACCCTGTGGAGAAGCGCTCCTGCAGGAATTCCAGCACTGCACCCACTGGGCAGTTAACTGGGTCCTGCAGGTGTTCTCCACACCAAGAAGTGAAAAGTTTCCACTTCAAGGCATAAAGCTTCCTCGTGGATGGAGCTCTGGAGTTAAGAATGGTCTCAACAACCTCGGTTGAGAGACCGGAGTCTATGAGCTGGGCCCCCTCAGAGGCCAAGCCCACAGTTTCCACAATTCTGGGCGGGGGTGAAGTATCGTGCCCCCCGCCTGGGAGAGTAGATCCCTCCTGACCGGGAGCTCCAAAGGAGAACCGTCCAGGAGAGAAATCAGGTCCGCAAACCATACTCGGGCCGGCCAGAACGGGGCTACTAGTAGTAGACTGACCCCGTCCCGGCGGACCCTCTCCAGAACTCCTGGTAACAGAGCAATCGGGGGAAAGGCGTACAGACGTGACCTCGGCCACGGCTGCACCATAGCATCCAACCCCAGGGGGGCTGGAAGAGTGATGGAGAACCACCGATGACAATGAGTGGTCTCCTTGGAAGCGAATAGGTCCACCTCGGCGCGACCGAAACTCAACCAAAGGAGCTCCACCACCTCGGGGTGGAGTCTCCATTCCCCTGGCCTCGGCCCCTGCCTCGACAGGGAGTCTGCTACCACATTCAAATACCCAGGGAGATACATTGCTCTCAGAGATAGTAGCTTCCCTTGGGACCACAGGAGGATCTGACGGGCCAACTTGTAAAGCCGGCGAGACCGCAGGCCCCCCTGATGATTTATATAAGAGACCACCGACGTGTTGTCTGATTGAACTAACACATGATGGCCTCTCAGGTCTGTTAGGAAGTGTTTCAGAGCCTGAAACACAGCCAACATCTCTAGACAATTTATGTGCCACGAAAGATGATGATCCTGCCACAGACCTTGGGCTGGGCGACCACTCATGACCGCCCCCCACCCTGTGAGGGAAGCATCCGTCGTTAGCGTTATGCGACGACAAAGAGCCCCCAGCACAGGACCTTTGGATAGGAACCAAGTTTCTCTCCACATGACCAGAGCACGAAGGCAGCGCCGCGTGACTTTGAACGTGCGGAGCGGATTTCCCCTCGGGGAGAATCCCTTGGTCCTGAGCCACCACTGTAGCGGTCTCATGTACAACAGGCCGCAAGGTATAACGTTGGACGCTGCTGCCATCAGACCCAACAGTCTCTGAAACTGCTTGACAGTGAGTAGCTGGCCTAGCTTCACTTGTTTCACAGCTGAGAGAATCGAAGCGATGCGGGTCGGAGAGAGTCGCGCCCGCATCGATACCGAATCCCAAACGACACCCAGAAAAGTGGTCTTCTGGGAAGGAGATAATACACTTTTCTTTGCGTTCAGCCTCAACCCCAACTTTCTGATATGAGCGAGGACGACATCTCGATGCCGAACCGCCATCTGCTCGGTCTGAGCTAAAATCAACCAATCGTCGATGTAATTGAGAATACGAATGCCCTGAAGCCTCAGAGGCACTAGTGCTGCATCCATGCATTTCGTGAAAGTGCGGGGAGATAAAGCTAGGCCAAACGGAAGAACCCTGTACTGGTACGCCTCGCCCCCGAAGGCGAACCTCAGGAACTTCCTGTGTTGTGGAAGGATGGACACATGGAAGTATGCGTCCTTCAGATCTATCGTGACAAACCAGTCCTCGGACCTGATTTGAGACACGATCTGCTTGATAGTGAGCATCTTGAATTTTAGCTTCCCTACCGAGCGATTCAATATGCGCAGGTCTAAAATTGGACGCAACCCCCCATCCTTCTTTGGAACGATGAAATATCGGCTGTAATAACCTGACTCCAAACTGGGAGGAGGAACCCGTTCTATAGCCTCTTTTTGAAGGAGCGTTTTCACCTCTTGTTCCAATACCAGAGCCTGCTCGGGGCCCACCACTGTGTGCAGAACCCCTCTGAATTTTGGTGGACGACACCTGAACTGGATAGCATAACCCTTTTCTACTGTCTGCAGGACCCAATGAGATATTTTTGGAAGGCTTTTCCACTCTGCCAGAAATTCTACTAAGGGTACCAGCCTCTCGAGACTGGCCTCTGGTGTAACTTGAGCAGCAGACGCAGCGCCCTGTAACGGCGCACCGGCAGGGAACAACTGGTCTGACCGCTCTGAGACCCTCCTCAGAGGGAGCGAGCGTCCCTCGGGAAAGCGCTCGCTGGGATCGTCTGTGCCCCGGCATAAAGGCGGGGTTGGCAGAACGAGCCCCTGAGGGCACCGAGGAGGAATGGGCACCGTAAAAAGAGGTGAACACCTTTCCGCCTCGGTGGGGACCACCCTCAGCATCCTGAACGGCTTGGCGTCAGGACTTCTTCTTAGCCGAAGCCTTCTTAGCCAATATAACTGTCCTCAGATCAGTTCTACTGGGAGAAGGCTTCGGCTGAGAGTGTCGCGGCTGAGCCCACTGTCCAGCAGGGGGAGCACGAGACGCGACACTCTGCCTCTGCTGCGCTCTATGTGATGAGCTCGAAGACGGCCGGGGCTGCTCCCGCCCAGCAGCCCCAGGGACATGAACTTTAAGGGGAAGAAACTTTTTAAAAGCTGCAGTTTGTTTCTTTTCTTCTTGGAATTTATCGATAACTGAATTCACAGCATCACCAAACAACCCCATGGGAGAAAGAGGAGCATCTAAAAGAAAAGCTTTTTCTCTCTCTTTAATATTAGTCTGATTTAACCACAAATGTCTTTCTGCGGCCACCAGAGCTGCCATAGAACGACCCATTAATTTGGCCGATTCTCTGGTGGCACGCAGGGATAAATCAGCAGCCTGACGCAGTTCGCGAACTACGTCAGTACTGACCTCCTCACTCTCACTCATGTCCCTTAGCAGATCAGCCTGGTATGCCTGCAAGATTGACATAGTATGCAGACATGACGCAGCCTGACCTGCTGCCGAATATGCTTTACCCACCAAAGCCGAAGTGTTTCTTAAAGGCTTGGTGGGTAATGCCGGTGCCTTAAAAGATGATGCTGCTTCGGGGGAGAGATGGCTCGCAAGCGTCTCTTCCACACGAGGCAACGCACCATAACCATGAGCCTTGGCTCCCATAATATTAGCGTATGTTGAAGTCTGGGGACTAAACACTCTATATGACACCGGTTTTCTCCATGATTTCGACACCTCGGTGTGGAGATCATGGAAAAACGGCAGGCACCGGCGTGGAGGCTGCACACGTGACGGCAAAAATCTCTCATCCAACTTTGATTTAGAAACAGACTCCTGTCTAGTCACTGGCCATTCAATATTAAGTTTTTCAACAGCTCTTGTTAACACCTCCATAAGCTCATCACTCTCAGGAGTGTGGGGTGGCGAATCCTCCACATCTCCCTCAACACTAACAACATCAAGTTCCTCAGAACTGGATAGCATTGGTGCCTCAGCCCGAGCGGAAGAAACCGCAGCGCGTGCTTCCGAACCCGGGACTGAGGCACTGGATCTCACAGGTGAAGGGAGAGATAAGGCAGAGCCCGTCTCAAACCCCGCTGTGAGATCCATCTGCGATCCCCACGATAAGCGCCGCCGCTCTGCCTCGGCAGAAGCGGGACCCGAACCGCGGGGAGCGCGCACCGAACCGCTCTCCTCAAAGAGCGACCGGCGGGAGCGGAGCGTCCTTAACGGCAAACGCTCGCAATGCTCACAGTCTGCTCCCTCGAGAGCAAACTGGGCATGCTGAACTCCCAAACAAACAACACAAAGATCATGTGTATCCCCGCTCGTTAAATAACGCGAGCAGGGAGGAACACACTTTCTAAACTGCTGTTCGTCCGCCATAATCTCTCAATATATATATATATAGGGATAAATTGTTTGTGTGGTGCAGGGTATGTAAGACAGACAATATCACACAGGGACAGATTCACATGTAGCGCGACTGAAAGCACAGAAGCTAATGCGCTTGTGTTTTTGGGGTGCTTTATAGTTTCCTGGTCGATGACGTCACCCGCCTATGACGTTTCATCTCTCCATTGGGCTGATTCCATACGTGCTTCATGACGCACAACGCAGGGGCGTTCCCGCAGCGTTTGACGCAGCTCGAAGTTCCCTTGAAAGGGAAATAGTTTTTTTATTCGATTGACAGCACTAATTATATTATATTTTATTATATTATATTATATTATATTATATTATATTATATTATATTATATTATATTATATTATATTATATTATTCCTGTGTATATAGTTGTATACCTATAGAGCATGGAGGCCTGCTCTGAATATAAAATATGTGGCCAGTCAAAAATAACTATCACATACCCAAGCACTTGTTCTCTCTTTTCTGCTCTCTTGGGTACAAGAGACACATACACATAACTGACCCATTTGGGTTCAGTTTAAACACAGAGCTAATACAATGTAAAACGCACAGTTACCTACAGCTCTTTCTGAGAATAGGCCTGTGCAGCAGAGGGTTACTTCAAAGACATTACATTCAGTGGGCTTCAAAGTCCTACAAAGAAACAGCAGTCGACATCAACTACATACTGCAGTTTCACATCCATCCGGCTCACAATACAACCCTCCATGTAGAATCTGTGGTTCAGCATTGAACTAGTGATGTTCTTTCTTTCTTTCTTTCTTTCTTTCTTTCTTTTGATTAGGTAACAAGGCTTTGTAATGAAAGATCAAGCAGGATGGAAACACAGCGGAAAAAAGTTCATTATTTGGACTCAAGAATCAAGTTGATTCTTGAGAACAGATGTAGCACAGGAAGGAAGTACGGATAAATGTGGACAGGTTAAAGGTCTTATGTCAGGAACCATCAAATCATCTGTTCAATCAGCATACTGATTGATAGTCCTGATTAAGCATAGTGTATCTTTTTTTCTGCTTTGTTTCTCTATTTTATAGCTTGCATAGTTTCTACTGCATAGTAAGTCATGTGTTAACCCTGTATTAGAAGCATTTAGTGTGTAAATAGATGAGCGAGTAGCACTTTTAGTTGTTGTCCCTCATTGTGTTTTCAACAGGACTTGCGTATGTGCGAACTAATCTCCATACACTGTATACATAGCAGTGTTGGCTGATAAAGCGAGTGCTCTTATCTCAGTAAGTCTGGCGTGAACAACAAGCAGCTGTGTTTTGTTAGCACAAGAGTGTAGGCCACTCAAACTGGCATACGACCCTTCTCGCCCCCCTTGTTTACGACCCTTCTCGCCCCCCTTGTTTACACCCCCCAGACTGGACAGATTACAAGCAGACCCTGCTAGAAGCTCTGAGCCAGACCTGGACACTGATAAAATTTTCAATTGTTTCTTTTATGTCCATGATAGCGTCATATAACTCTCTGGTCATTCCATCCGAGCGGACCAATTCTAGCTTTGGACCCCAAACAGGCCCCCATGCCCTGAGACCGGAAACCCACCTTGCTGCCACCGGCCCGGCTTTCTGGCTCGCAGTTAAACAAAAATGTGTCATTTCCTTTTCCCCGACACCTGGAGGTAAAAAAAATAGAGTGGTGATCTGGGTAAAGTTAATTGCAGCTCGTAAACAGAGTTTGAAACGAGCGCCATTATGGCAGGGATGTTGTGAAGCAGCGCTGGCGGCGTAATGGCATTAACCGTGCTTTGTTACACTAGCACACCGTCATTATAGAGCACTCTCTCCACAGTGGCACTTTCCAGAGCCATGCTTTGACTGACAGAGTGACAGTTTCACGAGCCGTGATTGAGAGCTGCGCACAATAGGCCATGTTAAACCAGACTGTGTAATCGAACATTAACAAGGCACTTTTATTCCACCCTACCCTGACGTTTGACATCAGCCTGCACGCTGGACTCTGTTCGGATGTGCCTTAAGACGGTTTTTCAAATCAGTTCAAATATAAGAATTTGGATATGGCAGCTTTTCATCACAACTCTGAGTATTTGAACAGAGTGTGTATCTTGTGAGGTTTTGCCGTTGTGAATTGAGTGAGCAGAGTAGTAAATTTCCCTCTGCGCTCCAAAATCGCTCTCTAAATTCGAACATCAAGTTTGCAGCCTGAGAACTTCACTAAAAACGGTGCTGTGCTCTTTTGGTGTTCACAGAAGGGGTTGATGATGTCAGCACTGGAGGGGATGTCTAAAAGGGATAAGGAGAGATGGAGAAAGATGGCGAGATGGAGAAAGAGAAAAAGCTTCTAGCCATCTGTGCAAAGTATGAGTTTCCTCGCAGTAGTCCAGCAGATAAGTGCAATGGAAAAGGCCAGAAGGTTTCATTTACAATGTATTTTTGCACACTTGCATTCTTAGGCATGCTGATTAGGGTTAATACTGAAGTGGCTCCTTGTCAGATTTTGGTCAGCGTGAAAAAATGCAGATATGCAAATGCTCTGGACTCTAACAAAATTACAGACCCAGACAGGAACCGAGTAATCTGATCCTTAAATTCTGTGTTTCTCTATTTAAGTTTCTATGCTATGCCTAAGTATTTCATGGCAATATGAGACCCCACATGCCTAAACTTGAAAGCTGTTTAAACTCTTGTATGCTGGTTGATTTTGCCTTAGCAACATAAGCAGAACCCAGTCATGGAGAACCAGTACATAACAATGAATCAATAGCTTACAAATCGCTTGGGGGTGTGTGGTGCCATATGTCACAATCAGCAAAAGCTAACAATGCACCTCTAAAGCCCAGATGATATGTGCTGCTCTGTTCAAGTCCTAAGAGAGTGCAAATGAAAAACAGAACAGAGCGATAGACAGAACCACCCATCACTGTGGCACATTGGTTTAAAAGTTCAGCACCATGCTAAACTCATGTTACAATCTAGCTGTGGTTGTCATTCTCTGGAGACACGTTTTAGAGACCGATTTTTTCCCCCCTTCGTTTCAGTCGTATTTCAGTCTCTATGCGACGAATTCATTAAACACAATGTGCGCTGTGCAGTATTTCAGTGCAAAAACCTGCACTAACCACTTGTAATCCACTTAACCAGCTGATAAATGTGAAAGAATAGCATTGTGCTGTATTTAAATTAGATTTTTGTTTCGTTTTTAGTTTTTTTGTTTCGTTTTTTGTTTGTTTTTTGGGTGTTTTTTTTGGTTTAATTTAGTTTTGTTTCGTTTTATGTTTTGTTTTGTTTAATTTAGTTTTGTCTCATGTTTTGTATGTTGTTGTTTTTTCTATACAGAGAAGACTATGTGTCACTTTGCTGTCAAATCCAAAGAGGAATGCTCAGTATTTCTTTAAGTGTCTGTCCTTAAGTTTAGGTAATGATGATAGCACTCCAGTAGTCTGGAAACTTTTACTGGCATGAGTTTCCCTCCTTCTCTCTCTGTTAGCCATTAGCAGGAGTCCAGCAAACCTTCTACACCTTATTTAATTACCACGCTTACCAAGACATAATTTAATTACAAAATGTGGTGTAATTGCTGATGAAAGCCTGTCTAAATGTGTGTCTCCTTTCTCTCCCCACTGCCCACTGTTAAGATCAATTGAGTTTTATAGGTCACCTGGGACATTAATTTTTTGGATGGCCGGCAATCATCCTTTTTAATGATACTCAGAAAAGGCCCTCTCAATTAGCCTGTCTGTCCGAACAAAGAAATCATTCATAGCTTCTAGGAGAAGGGGGAGGGCGAAAAAGGGAGAAGCTGGGAAATTGCAGGAAGTATGTGAGAAAAAGGGGAAAGAGTCCAAGGAAGATTAATCAGGCTACACATTACGAAATGAGCCACTGACATTGTGTTATGCATAGGGATGCATAAGGAAAATCATATTGTATGTGTCCAGAAATGTGAAAATAGTGCAATTCTTGTCGCAATGATCAATTAATTTAACCATTTATAACTAATGTAAATGTCTCAATGTTCGTTTGTTTGCTAGTCCCACAGATATTTCGATTAATCTGATAAATAGCAAACTGACGACCTTCGATGACAGCTGCCTCCCAGTGGTGAGGATGAAGACAGGTGAAAGCCTTCAGCAGAGTGATTGGAGGTCTTCTCTTTCACATATTAAATTCATAGAAAAGCAAGGGTGTCTTGTTTGTTTTTGTGTATTTTTAAAATGTATTCTTATACTCAAAGTGGCTATCATATTAGTTCTTATAATTTTTCCAGGAAAGAAAGCTTCCTGCTGAAGTAAGGAACTTCGTTTTGAGAGTCATTTTAGGATGAGAGAAAACATTTAGTGCTTTGTTGTTTTTAGTAATCTCCTAAGGTCAAGAAACCTTTATGTATTAGTCTCACTAATGACTGTTATATTTTGGGATGTGTTATGCTTGTCGTTTTTAGCTAATTCATCCATTAGGCCTATGCCCGCATCCACCGGCCAAGCTAGAGGTCAGCGAGAAACACTTTACCAGCAGTGTGTCAGAGAGTAACCCGAGGGAATTCTGCCTTAACACATCCCAGAGCTGCTTGTCTACAGGTTTTACAGATACATGCACACATTCCTCCTCAAAGTCCAAGGTCTGCATGTTCTCAAAAAGTACAAAGGAATATGGGAAATGTGGTGCGAGAGAGAGGCTTTTTTTTTTTTTTACCGAGCCGATTCTTCACTGCTTGAATGCGCGAAGGGTCACTGAGCTGACTGATTGCTTCAAGGACACAAACTCCCTCTATTCCTCCTCTCTCTCTCTCTCTCTCTCTCTCTCTCTCTCTCTCTCTCTCTCTCTCTCTCTCTCTCTCTCTCTCTCTCTCTCTCTCTCTCTCTCTCTCTCTCTCTCTCTCTCTCTCTCTATCTCTCTCTCTCTCTCTTCCTTTGTCCCCTGTGTGGCGCTGTGTGAGCGACAGCCCCAGAGGCCTGTGGGATATGTATGGAGTCAGTTGTTTGGAGCAGAGGAGCTCTCTGGTGAGTGAGAGACACTCGCTGACATGTGACACGAGGTGACAGACCAGTACATTGCTCACACCGAAAGAGAGAGAGAGAGATAGGGAAGTGAATGATGGGAAAAAAAGGAGGAGTGCCGAGGCACAGACTGGAAAGAGGTTAGACAGCACAGATAAAAAAAAAATGATGAATAAGAAAAATCTGAGGAGATGAAAGAGAAGGTAAAGACACTGTAGTGTGCCGGCTCATGTGATGTATTAACTGTTCCGGTTCCCAGAGGCGCCATTCCACAGTCCCGCTGTAGTATCTGCTGAGAAGGAGAAAAGCCAGATATTTCTGCCTCATCCCCTTGAGATTTTGCTATCGCTTCACATCGACTTCTCTCTCTATCATTTTATCCATCCATCCATGTGTCCTTTCACCCTTCCTTCTTTTCCTTACTGCTGCCACTTCATTAAAAAATACTTAATTGAAAGAAAAAAAGTCAAAAGCCTGTTTCACAAGCAAAGTTATGTCACCGTTGGGCTTTCATGTTGACAGTTTCAGCTATGTTATGTTATTTCTGAGTTAGAGTATTTCTTTTAATAACTGCTTTGAATTAAAAAATTGTTATTTGAGGTTGTCCTTTGAGGATTCTTATAAACTTTGTTGTGAAATCTAATTAAATTAAATAATTTAATTATACTTAATTTATTAAATAATGTGCACCCAAACAATAATTAATATACATGAACAGAACCAAAGAGCAGAAACTGTAGCTACACAAATTTAGCATCATGACTGTTTTTAACATTGATAATAATGAGAAATGTTTCTTGAGCACCAAATCATCAAATTAGAATGATTTCTGAAGGATCATGTGTATGAAGACTGGAGTAATGGCTGTGAAAAACTTCATTTTAAAATATGTTAACATAAAAAAATGTTATTTTGAATCTTAATTCACAATATTACTTAAGACTATTATTTATTTATTTATTTATTTGACGCAATCTTGATGAGCATAAGAGCCTTCTTTCATTTAAATTTAAAAAAAAAAAAAACTAAACTTTTAAACGGTACAAACTGGTCTACCAGAAACTGGTGTATAAACAGAAAGCTGCTTGTGTGCTTGTCACTGCATGAAACAGGAATCAAGAATCAATTACCCCTTTTCCAACAAAAAAGAACTGGTTCGGAACTGGTGCTGGTTCAAAGTTGGTTCGGAGTTGGTTAAACTTGCGAACCTTCTCAGAACCTGTTTGTTTTTCCACTGACTAGAGCGCCCAGCGAACGACGTCGTTACGTCACTGTGTACGTCGCCATACATCTTAGCTAGAAACGCTTGCAAACCTACAACATTACTTTGGGATTATCTCTAACTCGTGAACCAAAAAGGCTTTAAAAACAATTGAAATATGTAAGTCTTTTAACCTTTTCCTTTGATATGTAATCTTTTCTGATTAGTTATCTACCCCTGTCTTGTGTCTTTTTTTCTTTCCATTTATTTGTTCTATATTGTGACTGTTTTCTTCTTTGCTTACATAATGTTTTTAATAAAAAAAACTAGAAACGATTGCGCCAACTTCAAGCATAACAATTACAATGGCGGACTACATTGTGTTTCTGCAAATGTTTCTCCTGGCTTTGCGATCCTATATTATGGTCAGAAAAGATGTTTTGAACACATCTAAACCCGCACCCAGCCCCAGACGTAAGCATGACGTGGTAAAAGAACGGTTCTAGTCCAGCAAATAGTTGGTGACGCTTTGGAACCAGTTTTCCTGGCCGAGAACCGGTTCTTTGGCTGTCGAAACACAAAGAACTGGTTCGCGCGCAGCCACCGGCTCCAAACCAGCTCTCAAAATGCTTTGGTGGAAAAGGGGTAAATGGGGTACAGACTTTAAAAAAAGAAAGCCTTAGCTTGCTATTTGCACCTAAACTTCAGCCATGCAGCACACTGCTGCTTATGTGTGAAGTACATGGAATACTATGATCCCTTAATGTGTGCATTAAAATACATTTGTGCTGCATTTTTGTGCCTATCTCGACCTTTGACGGGCTATCTAATCCTGATGAGAATGCTAGTGCTGCAGCAGAATTTCAGACCCATTTGTAGCCCTCTTCTTTGTTAGGAGAACGTCAATGAATGTGGTGGAGAGCATCGCCCAAATCAAGAGCCCATGAAACATTAGAAGTACACAAGGCCTGAGCCGGAAGTGGCCGTGTTTGATCCAAATGAATAGCACTGGCTGAGTTAGCATAGGCGCCAGCCGCTAATCATTGATTTTTATGCTTCTTATCAGTAGTTTAGCCAGAGAGGCCTCTTATGCTGGAGCCGCTGGTGGCACCAGCGTTGTTGCCTCTGTCTATGGGTTTTTCAGGGCCGTCCGGCCTGTCTGCCCTCCAGAGCTCTCATACACCGCCTCAATTATGGATTCTGACGCTAGCGCTCTTCTGTGAAATGCTATCCCATAATACAAGAGTTCCAGGAACGATTTTGTGTATGAAGGTGTTCTCAGTCATTTCAGAACAATTCTGCCACACACTAGAAGTAGTGCTCAATAGCCCTCCTTTTCATGAGCAAGGTATTCAACAATTGTCCCGCTAATTTATTTTTATGCATAGGATAATCAGGTGAAGTACACGTAACTCAGTGCTTTTAGCTGAGAGGGGCCACTCAAGGATAAGTGCAACCCGAATGTAATCAAATTTTCATTTTCGTCTTAATGCGTAGGGCACTTGAGATCTGTCAAGGCTATTGTGAAATGTGCGTATGTGTGTGTCATGGGCCTTTTTGGCCTGGCTGACCTATGTAACAGCTTTCATTCTCTTTTAGACCCACAGGGCCACTGGCAAACCTGTTTACTACTGGCTTTAGCAACTGGGAGGTCAGAGGTCATCCTTCCTGTTACCGCTGCTGTTCAGCAGTGTGCATAGCCACCTCTGAGAGCCAATGACATGAGGTCACTTATTACATTTCAGCTTGCTTGACACAATATGAGTGTCCCCATATGGTTGCCTGAATACCTAGTATTCATGATGACAATGACAATAGCCTGGTGACATACTGCATCATCTGAGATTCTGAAGTGTGCAGCCTGTGGTCACGTTTCTGTCCCATAAGTCCACATAGTTTTACAAATAAAAATAGCAGAGAACTATGAGCCTGGTGGCTTTTTAAAAGAGTAGGTGCTATTTTTCTACCTGGAAAGTTAAAATAAAATGTTACAAAGTTAACTCATGGTTAAAAAGTCAACAACTCTGGAATATGTATTTGTTTGTTTGTTTGTTTTTAATACATCATAGGTCAAAGAGCATATCGGGACAAGGGATAATGCCAACATAGCGGATGTAGTGTGTTCCATAATGAATTTATACTACAAATGAAAGTTCTTAATTTAATTTTGTACATTAAGTGTCTTATGTAGGCCTGTACAGTAAGTGGTTTAATGTGTGAATGTGAACAATATTGTGCATTTTTGTCTGAATAAGTATTTGTCCAGCACACAGTAGCTTTTCTAGTAACATATGTTAATGGGAGGGTTACGGAAATTACTTTTAGAACTTAT
Source organism: Siphateles boraxobius (assembly GCF_051911475.1). NCBI lineage: Eukaryota > Metazoa > Chordata > Actinopteri > Cypriniformes > Leuciscidae > Siphateles > Siphateles boraxobius. The sequence continues at coordinate 12,212,657 of NW_027508908.1, read as the reverse complement.
AATTTCTCCTCTTTTTGCAGTTCCTTCACTTGTCATATAGCCCCAAAAGATGGAGTTATTAGACGACAAGAAGGAAGCTTTTTGCTGTTATTCCACGTTGAAAACTTGACACTTGCTCATGTTAAAACGTTGTAGTCAGAAATGAATGTCAATTATTGAGAGCAGTTTCCGGGTCTCTGGTGAGCTGGCCTTGAAGAAATGAATTTGCATCTTTCGTGTCGTTTCTCTTTTTTTTTTTTTATTCCTGAACAAATTTGACCTGATCCAGGGAAGAAACTTGAGGGACTTGGGTTAATTTAAATCGACAAGGAACATCATGTTTATGGGCATTAGAAATGTCAATAACACCCTTTGGCAGATGCTAAGCCATCAAAGTGATTTATGCTAATGATGATATTTTTGTAAGGTGGCCATATTATCCAGTGGGAAGCAGCGGCTTGCAAGGGTGAAGACTCTTTTGATTGTCAGCAGGATTATGTGGACGGTTTTTGAGGGTATTACGCTAGAAATGAGGTTTGTCTTGGCTGTGTGATTAGAGTAAGGCACTTAGCATTAGCCTATTCCCTTGTTCATATTTGCCCCTGGGAGATAAAGCAAGAAGCAGACTTTTCTGTTGTAGACATTGGGGATTACTGGATTGGTTATACTAAGACAGTGAGGATGTGCTGCCTTCAAGTTTGCAGAGGACCATCATACATTGCATTTTTTTCTTGACAGAGGCGCCCAGACTATAGCCTACTAAGTGCATACTCTCTATACTTGATTTGCATTATTACGTGAAGTTAAATAAAACACTAGCACTAATACTGCTGTGTGAAATATCACTAGCAGCATTTAACAGAACTGCAAAAATAAAGTTGTGTCTGCATAAATGGGATGGGAGATATTTTTTTAACATCACATCATATAAATGTGTGCCAAAAATTAATCCAGTTCTTTCCCACTGAATGTCAAACTCAGGTGACAGAATGTGCAGAGGTGGTGCTTTTCTCTCACACTTGCACTTCCTGTGTGTTAGCACCACATGCCTCCACAGTACAGTACACAATCACTCTCGCTTTTCTCTGGAATAATGTGATTAGTTAAAAGCAACTCTCCCTTTGACCTCTGATGGATAATCCAAAGACACAAGCTGTCCTCTATCAAATGGCCTCATTTTGAAGAATGAAAGTGGAGAGGAGAGATGCACACACTCAAGTTTCTCTCAGCTAAAGAATTACACCTCACCCCTGAAGCCCTATCACACTTTAAACAGCATGTAATCTCTCATGCTAATGTGCTGTATTGCATTGCTAAGCTGCTGTACTAAGTCCCCAGGTCTCCCATCTCTCACTGCTTTGAGGACTGCCGCTCTTTGACTGTGTGCAGGATTCATCTGTATGTGTTTTAACTCCCTGCTGAAAAGACCAAGCGTAGGTGGTCCCCAGCATATGGTGTCTTCGTGATGCTGCTGTTCAGGTGTCCCCACTAGGCTTCCAAACCTGCTTAACCAGCAAGACTTCCTTAGTCAACCAGATTTATCTCAATGATCATGATGGTTGGTCAGCTTCAATAGCTCAGTTTACTGGTCAACCAGTAGAAACCAAGCTGGTCTTTTCTGCAACGCCATATAAAATTTACTGTTTTGTATCATACAGTCAGCATGACTACAGCGAGTATGCAGAGGGTGTGTTTTTTGTTTTTGTTTTAGTCTCAGCTGCCCAGCCACCCCCCAATGTCCATCAGGATTGAAAATATTTGATAAAAGATGATATAAGAGTTCAAAACTTACTTCCGCCTCTCACTTCCGCCAATTTTGATCAACTATTTTGATTACATCATTTTGCACTTTAGCTTCTCATCAGATTTTCTGTCCAATCAAATGCTCTCTAGAATCTGAAGCGTCCCGCCCTCTACATTACAAATAGATGCTGAAGCTGCGACTGAAATCGGTCACTTGTTAACACAATTACTATGTTCTATATGGTGAATGGCACATAGTGCACTATATAGGGGATAGTGAATGATTCAGACAGTGTAAATATGCATTACATTTGGGCAAATGAAGTCTGGTTTCATGTTAGTGTCACGTGAACCGCCGCAGTGCGCACACAGTCTGCACAGAGCGGATGATATGCACTCGAAGCAGACCAAAAAACGTATTGAACCTATTTTGTGTGTAAAATAAACATAAAATAGACAGACTAGGCATTAGACGAGAAGAAGAGATATCACCGGTGCCATGCACCAACATAAATTACACACTTTTCAAAGTATACATCATCAGCAAGATTTGCTTTAGTAGCAGTTTCATATTAAATCTAAAAGTGGAATATATTAGACTCTGTTTGTCGAATGCGGCTTTGCCGAGCTCAACAGCTTTGGCCGAGCTGTGATATAAACTAAATGCTATTGGACATTCAAAAAAATGGTAGGAGCTGCTTGATATGTCCCACCCTGTCTTCCTGTTTCAGTGGAAATTACGTAAACGCATTGAATAACGCTGCACGTTTCAAGGCACTTCAGTGGGCCTTTAATTGAACTTTCAAATAATATACATAATGCTTCATAATACTAATATTTTCTGAAAAGAAATATTAATTTATATAAGAAAATCTTACTGACATCACACTTTTGAACCCCCAGAACGTTAGCAGAACGTCAATGAATGTGGTGGA
>NW_027508908.1:12172500-12205000 GCF_051911475.1 Siphateles boraxobius | reverse complement strand
TCCCTCTCTTCTCTGCAGTGGGAGAAGAGAGACATTTATTTCTCTTAATCTGAGGTAAAGCCAAGGTACTTTTCCTCCCCCTGCTCACTGTCACTAGAATTATAGATTAGGGGTTTACATTTATTAAACTGTAGTGTGCTTCCACTCAAAGCACCTCACACATATCTAATCAGATCTTCTTTTCCTATTCTCCCCAGTTTGGCGACTAAAACGCTTGTCTAATTTACCCATGTTTGTTTTGACCAGAAAGCTTCAGTATATTCAATACGAAGGCTAAGATGGAGAGAACACACTTACACGGTCCAAATATGTATTTATTTGTTTTCCTGAGGGCAGTATTTCTTTATCGACATGTGTGTGGGTAGGATTACTTAGCTATACTTTGTAAAAATCGAAGTACTTCCGCAAAGTAAAAATAGTTCATATGTAAATTGAAAAAAATAATGTTGATTTAATCAATTAATTAATTAAATGTGTTTGTATTTATGTTTATGTATTTTTTTTAGGGTTAGGTTTGTAAATGTAGTTACCTTTATATCAAATCAATAGCTGAGGGGGATGTTGAGGGGGATAAAAAAAATCACCAGCTTAGTATAAAACCACTAGGAGTCAAGGGAAAGTCCCCATCATTATATAAAATCAAACGTTTGTGTCTGTGAGAGAGAGAGAGAGAGAGAGAGAGAGAGAGAGAGAGAGAGAGAGAGAGAGAGAGAGAGAGAGAGAGAGATTGAGAGATTGAGAAAGAGAGAGAGACTGAGAAAGTTAGTGAGAAAGAGAGTAGAAAGTTGTTCTGCTTTTAGCTCAGCTGGAGCGCTTCGGTTCTTGGAGGATACAGCGGTCTGGCAGTGTTTTCCTCCATTTTGTGTCACCATACCCCTCAGTGTGGTGGACTTGGCTGTGTGTGTGTGTGTGTGTGTGTGTGTGTGTGTGTGTGACAGCTGAATGGATAATGCCTTGGAGTTAAGAAAAAGCCTAGAGTGAAACCAGACTCACTGCCCTGCCATCAATCCGCCTGTCGTCTTCCTTCCCTCTCTTTATTCCTCCCTCTTGTTTCTTTTCTCTGGATTTCTCTCTATATAGTCTTTCTGTTTAATGCAGGCCTAACCTTTAAGGGCTGTTTGGGTGAACTTATTTGTCACCTTCCAGGCTTCCAGTGGTAAAAGAAGGTTCAGTGCCCTGTGGTTTTATTGGGAACCTGTAATAGAGAAAAAGAGAGGAACACAGAATATATAGAGAGAGACTACAGGAACGGGAGAAGATGGAGTGAGCAAATACACATATCCATCACAGAGAACAGTCAGTGCAATGGAACTGCTGTTGCCCCATGGGGGAAAAATGAACCCTCAGCAGCACTCATACGCTCTTCTGAGTGCAAGCTACTGTTAGCCCTATGATCGATAACATGACCCTCCGACAAGCTTGAGGTGACCAGATTTCTGAAATATATCAACAAATTATTTTCCGTGTTATCTAAAAGTTGAAAATGGTATAGGAAAAAAATCTGGTTTCGTGTATTTTGACCTTGGTTGATCATATAATGTCATACTACTCTAGATTATATTTCGGATGACTAATTGTAATTTAGAGTATGTGACAGAGTATGCAAGGTGTAAAGAATCACTCACGGCAACCCATAATAATGGTCCCTGACTAACAACAAGGTCCATTCAAAAGAATGAGCACTTACAGTCACAACAGTGATTGAGATTTTTTTTGGCATGCGATTAAATTAAATCACTAATGATTTGCATTGTCTAATATATCTAATGATATGAACTGAAGAGAAACTGAGGCCTTTATTCCAATGTGAGAAAAAACTAAGACATTCATCATATTCGTTTTTTTCTAACAATGAAAATAAAGATGCAATTGAAATTGAATATTATACTTTATATATTTCATTTGGAAGATCTACCAAATAAAAAATGTGCAAGGACGAACCACCAAAACCTAAAGAGTGTCCCAGGAAAACATGAACACATGGTAACCCTAGACTGTGGAGTATGGTCATTCCAAAACGATCACTCAGACCTTTCATTTTCTTCTCGAGTGAAGTGTCTAATTCTCAGAAACGAAGGGACTGTGCTGCATTGGCTAAGTCTCTTTCTCAAGCTCTACATGCTAACCTCTTTGTCTGCCGCCTGTTAAAAGCCCTGCTAAGTTCAACCAAACATTTTCTCTGGGATTTATGTCCCAGACAAAGACCCAATACCGGTCGGGCTTTTGAAAAGCAGGGCTGCTGTATAAAAGTGGGTGATTGTCCGGCTGCTGTATAGAGGCCCTGGTGTTCATGGCTGCCGTTATGCAGTAAGCCTGTTGTGTGAAACCGAGCAAGCCTCTAGATTAGGCGGCCCTGCGTCGATGCGGCCTTTTGTGCCCCGCCGCCTTTCGAATCCTGCAGTCGTGACCAACAAAGCGTGAAATGAGTAAATAACGCCCCTCGAAGAAAGCCCAACATTTTACACCATTGTCCACGGTCCCCTAAGCCGCTTAAAGACTTCAAATGCTTCGCCACTTCTCTGTTCTTCCCCACTTTTGAACAGTAAAATGATAATGACAGTCATTGAAATGTGTTTGTTTTTGTCTGTTTTCTGGGCTCTCATATCTAAATGCCAAATGATATGTTCCCAGTGCATGACCACTGCGTGCATGCGAGAATGCGTGTGATTTACTTGAGTGATGTGGCACGTTTAGATGTGAAATTAGTGTGGAAGTATAACAGAGAAGTAGAAATGTGGGGAATTGCCGATCTCGGCAGGCTAACACTGAGCATGAGCTATCGGGTTTGAACTAGAGAGAGGCCAAATAATCTGAGGCAGGAACTCCATGCCATCTGTAGCTCTTTCTCTAGCTCTCTATCTGTCATTCGCTCTCTTTGTCAAACATTAGCAGAAAGACCAAAAAGATTGCTGGGTTTGCCGTGCTCGCTAGAGTAATGTAGTTGCAGCTGAAAGGAGACCTATCATGAAAATGTTGCACAGATGCTCAGATGGGTTTCTATGGTCCATATGGTGGAATAACACCATTAATTTCCAACAGATAGATTTTAAGAGGTTGGGAAATGGTGTCATATGTAGTCTATGTCATAAATTTACCAAGAAATTAAGGCTCCTTGACATGACTCGTGTAAAATCCACCTCTTAACACAAGGGTCATGCCCTCTTCGACCTTCATATGAAAAGAGTCACATCTAGCATTATAATAGTTGATTTTTATAGGATATATGGGACTATGATGTTAATGCACCTTGAACTAACATGAACATTTTTATTAACTAATATTAACAAAACGTAATGAATGCTGTTAGAATGTATTGTTCATTTTTAGTTTGTGTTAGTGAGTGCTTTTACTAATGCTAATAAATTAGACCTTATTGTACAGTGTTTCTTAATTTTTTTGGATTTCATTAACTTTTATGATTTAATACAAATTTATCATATTTTTTTTAACAATTTAATCAATCTTTTAAAATCTAATCAAATGAAAAATAACAATTAATTTAGAACAAAAAATATCTTTGTTGTATGATATTTAAAAAAAAAAAAATATTTAAATAAAAGTTTCTTTAAGAATTGCATTTTTGTATACACAAGTAAAACATTTCTGTTATAATTTATTCAAGTTATACCGGAATTTTATTTTGACATGTTGTGAAAGATCTTTTAGTTTCAGTTTCAGCATGTATTTGATGGTAGTTTTTCTCTAATGAAATGGTAAATAGCTCGTAAAGTGACTCTCAGAAGCAGCTCTGGAGATAAAGTTATTTTGTTCATGTCTTCATTGAGATGCATTAGGCTACATAGTAATTAGCTGGTCAAGTGGATTTACTTATTGTAGAGTTAACAAAAGTTATCATGAGAAATGTAGTGTTTGAAGCGGATGTCATAACAATAGACCAGGAAGATTTTAAAACCAGCTAAATCATTCCTAAATCAAGGATCAGACTCTTTTATGTCTTGATTCCCATGCTTGCACCCCCCATTTCATGATGTGCTTTGCGAACAGTCTGGTAATTATTGGCTGTGCTTTAAAAGGTCAAAGGCTAACAGGGTCAAAGTTGAAAGTGTCTGAACTTTGAGCATCCATTACAATGGTCAATCTGTGGAGGTAACTCTGTGGCTGCTTTGAGTGTTTTAATTATTTTATTGTGTTCTTTTTAAATAAATTTATTTAATTACCGTATTTTACTTTTATTTATTTTTTTATTTTTTTGTGGCCTGAATGCCGTATGACAAGTTACATGGCTGGGCCTCTTTCAAACACACACTCACACACAAACAGATTTGTGAGCACACAGTGCAATTTGTGCTCATTAGCACTAATTACTGTGTCAAGAAGTAATGAGAGGCTGAATACTTTCACAATCAGTGCAGTTTAAAAAGATCCATCTCTCCGTACACTATAAACACAATTAGCACTAAACTAACTTGGCTCCCTGACTTTCACCACAAGTTTTTGTACCCTAACTTTATCTTTAGTTTCCTTTCCGTCGGGCATTTGGAAGGGGTGGAGTGGGGAATCCAGCTTTTGAGCGGAAATGTAATGGTATTTTCTGCATCCCTCTCCCACAATCGATTTCGCCACGCCGGGCAGGAAATGATGTTGGCACACCACAAATAGCCTGCAGATGACGGGAGATTTGATGCTAATAATTTGTTGGGGCGGAGAGAGTCATGCGGGCCGCTCACTGATGGAGATTGAGATGCGTTTGTCAGCAGACAGTCGGAGGTGAGCGAGAGAGGGGCGGACCGCAAGTTTTCCAAGGCGGGGAAAATTATTGGCGAATGTAATGTGGCAGATAATAGACAAGAGAATGAATATTTTATTTGGCCAGAGCTTCTGACGAGAGCAATTTGCATGTCAGGAGGTGACAGGCACGGCACAGATGAATGACAGCTCTATCGTCTGCACTGCGCTAATACATTACCCTCAGATATTGTCTGTTATGAGACACTCACACCCTTACGTAGCACCACTTCACACTCTTTCATCGCAGTTGTCGCTTAGGAGGTGTGTGTCTGTGTTCATGTTTATACAGGTGTGTGTGTGTGTGTGTGTGTGTGTGTGTGTGTGTGTGTGTGTGTGTGTGTGTGTGTGTGTGTGTGTGTGTGTGTGTGTGTGTGTGTGTGTGTGTGTGTGTGTGTGTGTGTGTGTCCACATTGTGCCCACGTTGTCTGATGAGTTTGTGATTAGCTTTTCACCCCCTGCAGTTATGTCTATAATATAATATGTTTTTTTTCACATTTGCATAAATATAAAAATATAAAAAAAACTTTAAATATAGTCCATAACTTTTGCAATGTAAAGGGACTTTATTATTTTAGATTGATGTCAAATATGTATGCTTGTGTGAACAATGACATGAACAAGAGATGTTGCCATGTTAAATTTGCCTTAAACCATTTGTTTGGTTTAGGTTAGGGTTAGGTTTAGGATCCAAGAAGACTATGTGAAGCCTGGATTAGTGAAAAGTGCAACCTCATGCCAGAAAAGCCCTAGCCACGGTCAGCGGGCCATGCTGCGGATTTAGTGTTGGAATAACACTAATCCAGGTGGGTTCCAGCAGGATAATCGGGACATGAGAACATTGCCCTGAAGAATGTTGCATTAGGCTAAGCAGAAACTGAGTGAGAAACAGAAAAGGAGAGTAACACATACACCCTCCCCGACCTTTCCTTTATGGCAGCCAATCTGGTTTGTAAACATTAATTTATTCATGAGCGTGCATCTGGCTGTTTAAACAAGAAGCGCAACCCAGCAGCAATAAAAAGGAAAGGTTGACTGAGTCAGACACAATACACACTGACAGAGAGAGTGAGATTGAAGAGACCGTATCTAATAAACATGCTCGTACACTTATGCGAGCCCAACAGGTAGTGGCTTAAGGTTATAAACTCCCCTCCATCTATCTTTATAAGAATTGTATATCACAAACCATTAAACTTCAGTGATATCCAATAGGATGCAATTGAAAAGCAATTCATGAAATGTTGACTGACTGTGGGCGCAACAAACAATGTGATGCAGCGTCAGTTTCGCGGTGAACTCTGAGAGAATGAGGCTAACTACCAGCAGCTTAGATCATTTAACCACTCTTGAAAAATTACAATCTCGTAACTGCCATTGATTTCAGTCTGTTTGTGATTAACCTCCATTGTATACACACATATTGATTATTGGATCTAAAAACAAGCTGCAAGAACAGTGTGTTTTTTTAGGGATGTTCATGTTGTCTATTTGTTAGCCTGTTCAGTATTGACAGTGCAAGTAGGAGACATTCATTGCGGCAGAGTCACTTTAAGACCCAGGGAGACAGAATGATGTAATGCCAGTATATTTGCCCTCACTGGAGACTGTCATCAGTCTCTGGGCCGAAAGCTCGTTTCAAATAAATCTGCTGGTGACATTAGGCTACAAATCAAGCCAAACTACAAATCGGCATGTCTTGTAGCCCAAGTTTTACCCTAAGCGCCGTAGCACCTCCCAGCTTTGCCAAAATGGAATAATGAATATTTCCCTCATCGTTGTTTTGTGCTCGGAGGACGAAGCTGGCTGTATTTTTGCCGAGCTTGTCCAGTGTGTGTGATGTGTTGGGTTCAGCAGGAGGTTGTGTTCACTTCCCTATGGGGCGATCGCTAGCTGCTGCCATCAGCACAACTCCTGCTTATTAAGCCAGTGTTAGACATGTGGGTTCATATTCTTGGCTCTGACCCCACCCTTTCCTTTTCCATCTGCTTGGACCTTCTTATCTGCAGCCTCATTTGTCTCGCAAACCTGCTATTACCTGCAGCTGGGATGAAACTCACAGTGTTTGTGTGTAGGTGTAGCAGCGGTTTCATTGCACTCTGCTTCCACCACATGGACTATTTAGCATTGCCCTCGCAGTGTACCTTGATTCGCCCTCCCTTTCACCTGCATGCGAGTGTGATTGGTCGGGCCCTGGGGGAGGCTGGGAAATCACCTGCTCCATTTAGCCAGGTTGCAGTGGCGATGGCGGGACAGGCGTCCTGCTAGCAGGCCTTTGTGCTGTGCCCGACACACTAAAACAGTGGGATTCCTGATTAGCGTGAATGGAGTTCTCCAGCGTGGGCCCTGCTCTTTATGATCATAGTGATTGTTGTTATTTAGCCCTTCTGTGGGTTAGATCGGCATACCGCCGTGCTGGAAATCTTTCTGACAGCGCAACAATTATCTGTGATCTGCATGACTCGCACCACAGCAGTAAAGTACTAAAAAAAAAATACAAAAAAAGAATAAATAAAATATGACCAACAACAAAAACCCCCCTTTCCAAAACCCAGGCTTGCTATTTTTCTCAGCCTCATTTCACTCTTTCTATGCATCTCTAGTCTTGCCCTTTCCTTTGGTGCTCTTTCACTTGTTATTGCCCCATGGCCTGAGCCCGGCAGGGAGCCATTGGACCTCTGAATGTAGTGGCTTAGCTGGGCCGGCCTTCCTCTTTCACAAGGGTCACACCAGGGAGTCTCTTCTCGTAAGGGACAGCAGCAGCTGTGTCTGCCCCCTGCCTACACCTCCCACCCCATAATCCAGCTTGTGTTGAGCTGCATGGGGTGCACGTACATTGAGATATGGTGGGATGGTTGAGGAGGGAGAAAAGAAGAGGTAAAAGTTTTCCATAGTATGGATGCGTGAGAGAGCACGTCTCCTGGAGAGGCTGGCATTAATATTCCGGTTCTATGAGAAAGAGTGGTTCTATGACAATAGATACTCGCCTTTTCTCCTCACGTCTCCATGGAGGCCTGAGCTGATGCTGAGTTCTCGAAGTATCCCATCTTGCATTACACCAGTGGTTCTCAATTCCGGTCGTGGGGACCCACAGCTCTGCACAGTTTGTATGTCTCCCTCATTTAACACACCTGATTCAAATCATCAGCTCGTTAAGAAAGAGTTATATGAACTGAACTGGGTCTGTCAGATAAAGGAGACATATAAAATGTGCAGAGCTGTGGGTCCCCAGGACCGGAATTGAGAAGCACTGCATTACAGAGACGAACAATGAAACTTTCTGCTGACTGACGTTTGTTTAACGGACAGTGCTCATCATAAAATAACTAATAAGTAGGGCTGTTACTTTAATGTGTTAATTTAATCTGATTAATTTTAAATGAACAGTGCCCTCTGACCCATACAGAAATTGTGGAGCCATTCACACACATAGGGTATATGATAATGTGTGTTGTCACAATTCTGGCGTTCATAAAATGTATGAGTATAATTCATTTTAAATGCAGCAAGATGTAAGATGACTTCCATATATACTTTGATATTAGTAATATTATAAAATATATTGGTAACACCTTACAGTAAGGTCCTATTTGTTAACATTAGATAACATGAACTAACTATGATCAGCATATTTTACAGCATTTATTAACCTTTGTTATTGTTAACCTTTGTTAATTGTTCATAACAAATGCAATACTCATAAATATTGATATACTGTATAATTGTGATCAATACGCATCATTTAATCTGCATATTAAGTTATTAAATATTGCAATCGATTGGTAACCCTAATAATAAGCTAAAATCACGACATCTCGATCACCCAGCATCAGAGAAAACGAGCAGCGGCACCATGGGAAGTCTTTTGATTTCTGTAGAGGATATCCTTTGGCACTGAGCTCCATCTGACATCTCCAAGAGATTTTTAAATGTTTATTGCATCATAAGAAATAACAAAAATCCCTGTTTTCATATTCCTCCCCTGCCCCCAAAGAACATCCCTTTGAAAGGGCTGCTCGGTGACAGTCCATCCCAGCATGCATGTCCTCTGCTTTTCTCTGAGTGAGGTATTTTTGCGAAATCATTACACCAGTGGGTCAGTCTGATTTATGATATCATTACAAGCCCCTGTAAATACACCCTCATATTTGTTTTTATTCTGTGAGCAGGAGGCAATTGTAGCATATGATCAATGCTCAGTGAGAGAAAAGAGACTCTCTGAGGGAGATGCCTGTTGACTCGTAGCACGTAAGCCTTCCCTGCATATGCATTTGCTTCATCGGAAATTTACATTCGTTCTGAGCAGGCAAAGCGGCAGTGGAAATGAGGATCCGCTTCTTCACACCCTGTGATACCAAATGGACAGGAAAATGTGAGCTCTCTGGTTCGATTTTTATTTTATTTAGTTTTTGTTGATTTTGTCTCTGGAGACAGGATTTGGACATTGCTTCAATATGTGTATCTGTCTGTGGGCGGCCATTATTTGAGAATTGTGGGGGATATTAAAAGGACAGCTCAGCTAAAGTTCGGCATTGGCGTCGTTTGGTACGCGCTAAGGGGCTGGGAAGTCTTTTTTCATGTAAACTAATATCAGTCGTACGTATCAGTGACATGTAAGCCATTTGAGTCGCAATTTTTAGTGCGTAAATCGCCAACCCTCTGCAACAGCGGTTTTGTTAATTGCATGTAATTGTACTTTTTAAGAAGTTCTTCTTTAAAGTTTTGTGAAGTAGTGCTTTAAAAGGCTAGCTAGCGCTGTGATGTTAATCTTAGTGTGTACCCATTAGTGCTGTGGGGCTCAAAGATATGGCTGGAAAAGAATTGAATTAAGCTTTCTAAATTTAAGCTAGCTTTCCATCAATTTTAATGCCCTCACTCACTAATGAAGAAATGTGCAATAATTGGCGCAGGTAGCTTTTGCAAGCACCTTCTGTTGAGAATTAGCACGTCAGAGCTGGAAGCAGGTAGGAGTGAATCAACAGCCACTTTAAGCGGGCATTCACTTCTCTCGCACCTCTATCTCACTTCTCTCTCCTCCTTTAGCAAGTCTGTTCACACCTGCACGAGGGCTGGGCCTAAATTACCTCCTGTCGTAGTTATAATTAACTACGGTGTCTTGTTTGATGTTTGAATAGAGTTGTCTGAAATTGACACTAATTTGCATCTAATTACACAGAGATACTGAGACATGTTTGCCATCTCCAACAGCATCACTTTACGAGACACAATCGTGCATTTTTAATAAATCTTGACAGTGTGTCCCATTTCTAAACATGGTTATGGCTATTGACGGCACACTTTGAGTGAATGGGTCAGGACTCCTGCTGTACTAATACTCTGTAAACAAAGGCCTGTTGTAAAAGTCTGATAGTAACCATTCAAAAAAAAATCATTTCTCTGCATCATTGTTCAGCCCTTTTAAATACAGTTCAGATAGGCTATATTCAACTTCTACTGTTCTGCTGAGTAAAGCATCGTGACCAGTTCAAGGATAATCTTTTTATTAACATTAAGGAATATTAAGAATCCGAAGTCCATTAAATTTTCGACAATGTCCTCTGAGTGGTTAGAAAATCAATAGCCATTATGCCTCGTTACATGTCATCTGATTCATCTACAGGTTTGGCAGTAACGATATCTGTATTTACCGGTGAAATATTGCACTAATAGACTGTCACACCGCATTACAGAAGGCTCTAATTTAATCTCTGCAGGTGTGGGTGTATGTAAGTATTTTATGACCCTTTTTTGTGCCCAGATTATTTTAAGAATCTAAACTAAATTGTTTTTTACAACTCATTTACTTCCAGATTGATATGAATTGTTGTCTAAAGGCAAGGATTGTGTTTTTGGCCAGGCCTCTGTGAAGACCACGCACCGATGCCACCGCAGCCACGGCGCAAGCAGCTGCTGCTTGACTGTTGGTTGCTGAGCCATCTGTGACTCTCCTACTAGCGGCATATTAATCTACGGCACTAAACTAGCCTACCCTTCGAGGGAATTAAAACTAAAATTCTATCTGCAAACTAGATATATCGTACACCACAGCATGAGTGTGTAAGCTTGCGACATATATTAAACCTGTCTCAGGGCACTAAAATTCGGCTTCCTATTATTGGTTTATGAAAAATTAATTAGTATTGGAGAATTCAGCATTTGGCCAGTAATCTCTTTGCCACAGCCCTCCTCAAGCACAAAGTCACTTGACCCCACATGACCTCCAAGGTCACGCCCTGTCTTACAATTGGCTTTCGGGCCTGTCAGCATAGAGTCAGGTCTGGAAACAAAGTGACATGTCCTCTGATTGATGCTGACCTCTTATTGAACTCGCACCCCAGGCAGACCACTGTCCACAGGGGACGGCAGTGGGGTTTTGACCACCAATACCTATCAAAGTCACACACAGCATACACTTTTTTTTGGTGTTTGTTTTTCCGAAATGGAGCATGCCGTAGCTGCCTTGTCAGGGGACACAACCAGAGTCGCTTCTGCCAGGGCATAAATAAGTATCAAGTATAATATCTCTGTTTATATTAAGGAAAGAAAGACAAAAAAAGAGACAGCAAGACCCAGAAGACACAGAGAGATGAGTTGCAACTGTAAGAGAAAGTTCAAACAGTGTGCGTGCATGTGGCTTGTTTGCGCTGTGGCTTAAGAGTGCTGGCGAGGTGCTGTATTCACTGGGGGCTGCTGGGACTGGCACGGTTTGAGCAAACAGCCCTCTTTTTTTCATGGTGTGCTCTGTGGGGGCATCAGTGGGAATATGAGAATGAGGCAGAGAGAGTGAAAAAGAAAGAGAATGTAATAGAGGAAGGTCCCGCTGCACATGCGTGACCTGCATTAGCATACCCACCTGTCGTCGTCCCTCGACGAATCCCCATCAGCTGTCAGTCATTCTCCAGTTCTCCTCATTGTCCGTGTCAATCTCTCCCCCTCCGCAGCTACGAAACACTGTCACCGTGGAGTGGACTGTTTACCTCATTACACTACCTTCTCGAAGATGGCAAACAGATGGCATAGCAGGAAGACAGGCAAATAAGCAAGCAAATAGGAATAAAAATGTAATGTTAAGTGCAGTACCTGGGGACAATAGAGAGGAGAAGACACCCCGGGCGGATTAGCGGACGGTAGGATCTGTTTCTCCATGGTGGCAGGCCGTCACACTTCACTGACTGATGGATATACTCGTCCGCTCTCTGCAACTATGCTTAATTTGCAACTTAATGATCCGGTGGCGAGCTCCACAAATCAGTGCGTACATAAACTACATACAGTGCTAAAGTCAAGCTTAGCAGGGCGTGCCTGTATTCAACAGCGGCGTCCGTGTGAAGGCATTTATGGTAAGCGGAAACCGCACATATGCTCTCATACGGCCCAGCGAGTTTATCCGTAGAGCCTTAAACGCAACAAACAATTGAACGAATTTTTTTTTTCTTTTTTATCCTCCTTTCCCTCTCAGCCCACAAACAGTGCAATCTGCATTGTAATGCAAAAGCAAGTGGAGCAGAGAGGCATGGAAAAAAACGTAATTTAAAAAAGCACGACATATATCACGTCTGCTGTCAAAACCGATACACGTGTGAATGCAGAGCGATGAGAGCGTTTAGAATTAGATTACAGCGATCATTAAAGAGAGCAATTGTTGAGTCACACTTTCTGTGATGTGTCGTGGCCGCTCCGAGCTCTCCACGTGCACAACTTTAATGAGTCCTTTTTTTAAATAGGCCTCTTCATAACCCTTTCCTAGCAGAAAAACATTTTTTAGAGGAATATTAACAGTTTAACCCAAGGCAGATTAGCTTACAGTGAGCTGTCGGTTGTTTGGCTATACATCTTTCAGATACTGCTGTGTGTATTTGCATGCATCCCCAAGGTGTCTTGTTACAGACCCTATAATATGTAATCTGGTGTAGGATCATATCACATGTGTCTTTGTAAATAGACAAGTTAACAGAAAGCTAATTCTCTCTCTCTCTCTCTCTCTCTCTCTCTCTCTCTCTCTCTCTCTCTCTCTCTCTCTCTCTCTCTACACTATCATTCAAAAGTTTGGGGCTAGTATGATTTTTCCCCCTTTTATTCAACAAATATGCATTATATGTATCAAAAGTGCAAAGGCAGTCACAATGTTACAAAAGATTTATGTTTGGAATCAATTCTGTAATTTTAACTTTATATCATCAAAGTATCCTAAAAAAAAGTACTCAGGTTTCCACAAAAGCAGGACAACTGTTTCAACATTGATAATAATGTTGAACATCAAATCGGAACCAGCCGAGAGTGAGGAGCTGGAATGGCAGAGGGATGCTGGAAAACTGTGGGAAAGTGAGAGAGGGCTATATATTTAGGCTTCATCTCGTTCTATTTGGTTAGATTATCTAAACATGTTTCTCCTTAACTAAAACAAGTAGCCTACATTTGGTTCTTTCAGACTGCACATTTATACACACAGAGCATTGATAATCCATTTGGTAGATAAATGGCAGAATGCCTGAGAGAATATATTTAGTAATGGACTTTATCGCTCTTTTAAATTGGCACTTGCTTTTTAGCAAATAATAATTAGAAAGTTGAAGATTGCCACATCAATAGCCCACATTCTCCCATGTCGAGTAGAGCCAACAGAACCCCGAGACACAGACGTCCAGAACAATACTTTATTATTAAGTAATGGCCGGTGCAAAATACTTGTCAGAAAGCTAAAAAATAGTTACTCTGCATAGAAATGTAGGGGTACTCGGCCTCTCTCAGTGGAGTAGAAAAGCTAATGGCCTCTCCTGAAACATGCCCGTAGGGGGTGATCATAAAGTCATGCATTTATGCACAAATACATTCTGTTCACACCGGACCCGCTGCCAGCCATGCTCCTAAATCAAACAAAATAGCCCTCAAACTTTCACTTGTGCTTTTTATTATGGACCACTGGACTCTGGAAGTGTTCTTCAGTTTTCTCTTCTTGTTTTGCATGATTTCCTCAATCAGTAATCAGTGACAATTGTTGCTGTAATAATTACAATTAGTTGCTGGGCTTTCAACATGTGCAAAAATAGAGGCTTTTTCGTTAATTGTAAAGCATCTTTTGTGTGAGGAAAAAATACAGGATTATTGTTTTTGTAATTTTGTACTCTGAATTGATTCTATGCAGATGCAGTGTGTGTGTGTGTGTGTGTGTGTGTGTCTGTGTGTGATTGAGGATACTTCAAAGTTGTGTGCTTCACAGTGTGTTTGAGGAAAAGGAGAGAGTTTATAGAAGAATAGCAGGACTGAAACTTAAGAAGGAAAGAACTGTGTCAAGGTGGGCTTTCTTGTTCCCGCTCAACTGCAGCATTAACAGCTGCAGACCCAGGGAGTCTGTGTTTGTGTTGAAGGTGTGTGTGTGTGCACGCACATCCAGGGGGGTGACTGGAGAAAGAACAGTTCTTTTGGCTTCCAAATGGTTAATGCAGCTCCGAAACCCCTCCTATTCCCTCCCACCTCTACCGCTGTCTCCACCCCCTGCGTATCGGATTGACAGAGGCTCGGCCAATAGCATGTGCCGGGACCAGCCATGCGTGACGGGGGCTCCATCGAGGACTGCAAACTTCCCAGTGCATCAGCAAGCCTCTGCGAAACAGCACAGCCTCCGCGTGAGGGAGAGAGAGAGTGAGAGAGAGAGAGAGAGAAAACAGCAACAGCGCAGAGTGTTAGAAACAGAGATAATCAGACCGCATGATGCTTCTTTAACCTCTCTTAGACCAACCGCGTACGTTGAGTCAGCTGTCATCTTGTGTTTTTCATCTTTTATTTTTCTGGGGGTTTTTTCATCTTGAGTTTTCGCTCTTCAGTGGTAACACCGGGACACAGACCTTATATGTGCCGCACGCAGTTCTGGCTGCCGTGCATGTGTGAGTGTGTGTGAACGGCTGTGTGTGCGTGTGGAATGGGAAGAGGACGTTAAGTATTCTGTGCTGAGTCTTGATGACCCTCTACAGCCCTGGAGTGGGGGGTTCATTTTAACCCTTCAGGTCATCGCTGGAGGAGCCCTGACCAAGGTAACATCTGAACACCACCCCCTTCCTCCCCCCGTCAATGCATGCTCATATATTGTACTGTTCTGCTGTCCGATTCTTGTTGCGCACACTGCTTCTCTCACACTCTTGTCCGATTTCTCTTTGTCTTTATCTTAATGGTCTAGACATGTGCTTGTGTGCTAGTTTGCGAGATTATTTACTGACTGAGTCTAATGTATCTATTGTATTTCTGTCATTTGAATTGTTTGAGTCATAAAATCAGCTATTTTGAATTAGACAGAAATACTAAGACACACACTCCAAAGCTTTATTTTGTCATCACTGCTTTTATTATGATTTTTTTTTAATAACACTATTTGCACTCAAAATTAATAGGATGCTACAAGGCAGTGCGTCATTTCTGAAAATCACATCCTCTGTGAGCTGCCTTGATCGTGATGCTTCTGAACACACTCTCAATTAGCCGATTCGTTTACATGCCTTTTTACTCATATTTTCCCTCTCAGTTAATTTTTGATTAGCTTCGAGGGGGACAGACAGGGAGCGGAGGCTGGTGTGACTGCTGCATGCCGCCGCTCTACAATAGACATTTACAGTGCTGCTAATTGGAAACAGCTTCAGCGTGGAATTTCTTGCACGCTCTGCTACCTTTTCAGTTGAACCACTCGCGCTGTCTGCTCGCCCGGCCCGCTTGATGGATGGTGATAGATCCGATATCCGCACCCTTCTGAAAAGTGTAATTACATGTTTTGGTCAGAAAAGCTTTTGATCGATGTGCGGATATGTGCAGGAGAGTCATTTAGTTAAGACTCTTGAGAGTCTTGCTACTTTTTTTATCTCCTTGTTTGTTTTTCCATTGTATGTGGAAGTGAGTTGCAAATGTGTGTGCGAGGAAACACACTCGTCGCAAATTCATCTGCTGTGGCTTAAGTTCTCCTGCACTTTTCAGAACGTCAAGTGATTTTGAGTTGTGGAGCTCCACCTGTAAAAGTGGTCCGCTGTGTGTATCAAATGCAACGCAGAGCCTCTGACCCCAGCGCCATGAGGAATAAGCTGTCAGATTGGCTATTGAGTCGGAGACCATGTGCGGAGGTGTTTAATGTCCCTTTTGCAGCAGGCGTTAGTGTATGGTTCCACTTTAAACCCTGTATCAGGCTCACATTTGATTTATGATCATGCTCATCTCCTCTGATTCCAAACAGAAAACTGATTTGGGAGCAAAAGGAAACTGACGGTTTGATTATTATTTTTCTCTTTTTTTTCAAGGGAGAAACATAACAAAAGAAATGGAAAAAGCCATCTTCTCTTTCTGTACCCCCACCCTCACTTCATACTCTCGTGTCTCCCTATTTCTCTCTCTGTCTCTTACAAATGGGGTGAGATCTCCTAGCAACCAGAGCTCCTTTTTTTTTGCCTTGTGTGATATATGTTCAATGTGTGTAGTAATCTTGCTGATGGAGTGCATTACTGGAGATGGTGCTATTACTCAAAGAATAAAAGTTTCAATTACCTTTGATACCAGCCAGTAATATAGGCTGATTTACTGTGCTGTAAAACGAGCCAGGTCACATTTTCTTATCCATATATTTTTTTGTTTTATTATTTTTTATTACGTGATGATGATGGAGGGTGTTTTGGACGTCCTAGGTAGGAAGCAGATCGGGTCATTGGGAGCCGGTTTGAGCGGGCGCGTGTCTCTCGGTTGCTCTTTTAAACATTACCAAGCCTCATATTTAATTCATGCAGGGAAAAATTGGTTTGGGTTAAGGCTGCGCATGTGGCGCTTTTAATGGAAAAGCGAAAAAGTGAGAGAAAATGTTACGGTTCACGGCCCAGGAGTCTCCGCCCTCCGTCTGCCTTTCGGCCTTCTCTCAGAAATATGTTTCTCTCATTAATAATGGGGGGGCGGCGGGATCGGGGGGCAATATGAATGAAACTGAAATGAATTGCAACATGTGGAATGTACAGAATGAGAGGGAGTGTTTGACATTTTTTGTAATTAGTAAAGCGCCCCATTCTATTTCCTTTTTTTTCTTTTGTCTCTTAATAATAACTATTAGAGCTGTCAGTTTGATTTTTATTATCATTTTCTTTGTGCTTATTTTGCATCTGTGATGAACAATAGAGGGTCATTTAAAAAGTAGATGATATAAAATAGAGTATTGAGAGCAAGATGGAATAAAAGATTTTGAGATACCCTGCCACAGAGAAAGATGTCATATACAAAGAGAGTGACGGAGTCGTATAGATTAAGACAAATGAAGAGCAACAAGAATCTTAGAGGTAGAGATGAGGTGTGTGTGGAATAAGCAAGTCTTATCTCGATGGGTGTCCAGATGGGTAGGATCTCCGGTCTGCTGTCTCAAAGGAGAAACATCTAGAAGAACTCAGGCCCACGGCCGGACAGCAGAAAGGCTGAGGCTCTAACCACTGTAAACCCAGATAACATCCCAGACGCTATTGATCTGTTTTATTTTCTCATCACAACTCTTGTTTTATCATAGCCAACCACTCTGATAACAGATACAAAACCTACACACACACACACACACACGCACACACACACACACACACACACACACACACACACGCACACACACACTAACAAACAAGCTGAATTTGATTTGTGGAAGTTTTGGAATTATTAATGTGGCAATCTTCACCTCCCTATTTATTATTTACTGAAATCTAAAAGTAAGCGCGCTCACAGACAAATCCATCGCAACTACAGGAGACAACGTCCTCAAATATTCTTTAGCTCAGTGCTCAAAACAAGTTCTCTGAGCTGTAGGGTTTTTTATATTTATTTATTTTTGCAATTTTTGCAATTTCAATAAACATTTTTAATGATTAATTTAATTTAATTAAAAATATCTTCTGAAAATTACCCTCTGAACTGGAATTATTTACAGTTAAATGTATATTTAGCAACTGTAACAGCCAATATGTATTTAAAAAATAAATTTTAGTTTAGGATTGTCATTTTATTTTATATATTTGTGTATGTTTTTGTATGTTATGTTTCTGTTAAATAATAAGTTATGCAGTATTCCTGGGGTAATAATATGGCTTTGAAGAATATATTTTTCCTTTTGGTTCAAAATCTTACTAAATTTAGAATCAAACATGTTCTTTAGATTTTCACAATTATTCAGAAAAATGTCTTCTGGAATATCAGAGGAGATCTAATGGCACTTCTAAGCTTTTTTTTTTTCTTTTGATTTGTATTGTTCTCGTAATTAAATCATAGTGACTGTATTTGATGTTTTGTAGATGTTGCTGGTTAAGAAAGAATGAATGGAGTCTGGTTTAGTTGCCGAGTAAACACTTTAGTTTTTTGGGGAACACACACACAACTCAGAGAGCCATACACACACAGATGTGTACAGGGTATGTAAATTCACACACATTTAATATTGAGAAAAAAATATGTATATTCAGTTTTAACTTCTCTAAAATAATAATGAAATAAATAATAAAATGGTTATATATATATATAAAACAGATTATATAAACATACATTTTGGTCCAATGCAGATCAGCTCTTCCTCGCCAGTTAACATAAATACTATCCCAATTAATTAATGGAACTTTTTAAAATGTATTTAATTAATATAATCATTGGTATCAAGTAGTGTCTAAAGACTAGTACAATTCTATAAATATTTATTGTTTTTAAAGAGGTAGAAGCAATGAAAAACAGCCGTTTTCTATTTTAGTTTTCCTTACGCTGTCCGCGATGGACTGCTGGTGCGTGTGTGTGTGTGTGTGAGAGAGACTCCGGTGTGCCGGGTGCTGGACTATGACAGAGTGATCAGCTTAGTGAGGAAGAGAGGCTTCTAGGCTGCCGGTAATGGCTGCTGAGGGAGAACGAGAAAGGCGATTCGTCAGCTCTGAATGAGGGGTCAGAGAGGTCAGGGTCCGGAGACACAGCTATTTGGAACAAATGCTTGTATGCACACACACACACACACACAAATGCTGCTGTAGGTGGGACTCACTATATTAATCCAATTGTCAGTAACAAACAAGCTTGACTGCTGCAGTGCCAAAACAGGGATTTACGCTTGCTATTTCAAACTTTTTAACCTTCACATAGCGAAAGATAGTAAGAATGGCTGCGTATATCTTTTTTTTTCCTATTGATTTCTCCCCTGTTGGGAAAAGAAGGTGGGTTTGTTCATCTCTGTGGGAGTTATCTGTTGTAGTTTATCTCTGTCGGTTTATATTTACTTTCAGCATGTGTGTATTTTTACTGTACAGTATCAGCCAGCAATGGCATTTTTTTTTTACCAGTTTTGTTTAGATTGGATCTTGAGCTTTTTTTATTGGAAATATTCATAATATATCTGCTATTTTCTATAGGACCTTTAATATATGTGCAAATTCGGGCTCTGCTGATGCCCCACAGTGGCGGATGGCACTGTAATGTGGAGTACCACAAATTGGTTTATTACCGGGGTGACGGTGGGAGGAAAATCTCTTTGTCAGCAATTCGACACCTCCGTTGGTTTCAGCTGGTGACGAGGACTAACCAGATTATAGTATGTCCACTTTAGACCTGATGTCCTTTCTATGTCTCCTGTCTGTTCAACTCTTTCAACACATGCCACTATATCTAGTGAGTATAAACTATTCAATGGCTCATCCACCAAGCAGCACAGTCATGTATAATGAAGCAGAGCCGCCACGAAGCGAGACTAGCAACTGTGTTCAGAGGTTTTTGAATGTGCCTGCTGAAGACAGTAAAATAGATTCCAAATGAGATTACACTGACACGGAAGAGGAGAGACGGCGTTTCATAAGCATCCGAGCTACAGTTAAACGACTGTGGCCACACATCATTGTTCTCGCCGTTCCACGCTCTCATTTAGGTGATTAAATGAGCATTACTGTCATTGGGACTCGAAGAGAACGGACTGGGCTGATAGATGCGACCTAGAACATCAGGTTGGACGCTATCTAGGGCACTTCTGAAGAGGGTTTAAGGGAGAGGGGAATGTCCTTTGCACCCTTGTATTAGCAAATCAGAATTCGCCATGAGGGGGGTTGAGGTGCGCACAGACGAGAGACCCTGTAGTAGGTAGAACGTCATAGATGGGCGGGAAACATTACTTCTGTCCCTTACAATCTCTTTTCACTCCAACGTCCATGATGTCAATGTCAGAACAGAGCTCACGGACCATAATGGAAACTGAAACAAAGGTCATGAACAAACTCTGATCGTGTGTTGTGTTGTGAACACTTTGAATGGGAACATATGAACACAGAATTTGATTTCATGTGACTGTTTGGATAGGATAGAAAGTGTCTGGTTCTGGGCGTGATTTGGTTGCATGCATCATGAAACCGTTATTTTTATTTTTATTTTTTTAAAGAAGTTAACACTTTTATTTAGCAAGGATGCATTAATCAAATTGACTTTTACATAGTTGGACAAAATCATCTTTTTTCAAATAAATTCTGTTCTTGTGAACTTTCTATTTATTAAAGAATCCTGAAAATAAAATCACAAAAATATTAAGCAACACAACTGTTTTCAACATTCATAATAAGAAATTATTCTTGAGCAGCAAATCATCATATTAGAATATGTTCTGAAAGATCATGTGACACTGATGACTGAAATAATGGCTGCTGAAAATTCAGCATTGCCATCACAGGGATAAATTAAATGTTAAAATACATTAAAAAAAAAGAAAGCAGTTATTTTAAATGGTAATAATATTTCATTAAATTACTGTTTTTGCTATTTTTATCAAATAAATACAGCTTTGGTGAGCATAAGAGATTTAAAAAAAAATTGTATCGATCCCAAACTTTTGAACGATATATGTATGTGTAAGTATACACATACATATATATATAAGTATATTATTATAATATTATGTAATTAAGGGAAAGAATTAAGATAACTGCTACTACTGTGACTATTCTTTGAAATCCGTGTTTGGAGTATTCTTATGATTTTATTCTCTTATTATGTTGGACGGGATGCCAAGAGCAGAACCACTGACTTATTTTGTGGAAAGATGACGAAAAGGTCTAAATCCATAATGATGTTGCATCAGGCAGCAAGACAGGAAACTAACCTTTAGTCAGAGTATGCAATGAAGGATAAAAATAAGCGAGAAATGTTGTGACAAAAATAATGTACCACAATCACAGACATTCTTTTTTTGTGTGTTGAATTTGTTTTCTCAGAGGATGCCTGATTTAGCCGAAAAACAGTAGGTCATTTTGTCTGTATTTTTCACCAAGATTTTGTCTGAGAAAAACACAAACATGTTTTATTCAGGTGGGATTAAGGCGAGACAATACAGGTGAATAGGGTAATTTTTTTAACTAGCAGATATTACAATGAAACTTTGCCAGTTGATTACCTACATTAAGATGAGAAAAAAAATGTATTACAAGTTTTCTGTAATTTAATGTTTAAATATGCAAATGAGACATTATCTAATTAAATATGCGCTAATCTGCATATATTTTAAAAAACGAAATCTGAGTATTGAATAAAGCCAGGTTCAAAATAATTTTTCATTGTGTTCACATATTAGATGGGAAAAAAATTACAGAGGGATTTATGGATATCTACTTTTTTTATACTGTAAATCAGAATATACTGCCAATAGCCTTAAAAAAGTGATTTTCGACATGTTTTTTGGAATAAAATGTTATATAAATCAGGCTAGGAATAATATATTTACAAATCCCTCTGTATATGTCTTCATAATATAACTAGGTACAAGACTGGAAAGTTTGGTGTATATAGATGCTACTGAAGTGGAGATTTCGGACTTGGAGTATGAGAGAAAAGTCATTTTGAGAAAACGGGCTTTAAAGATTTAGCATCAGCCAATGAGATCGTGCATTTAGAGTAAAATCCCCCCTTTTACTTTGGCGATTGGTTGCTGATAAAAAGGAAATGACCATATTTGGATCCGGCAGTATTGTTCAGGAGAGAGAGAGCTTTCTAACGGTGTGTGTGATGACAGGGAGCGATCGCGGAGCAGAGGGATGATTTAAAACGACAACTTTTGATGAATTTATGAGAAATCTACAGACGCAAACAGACAAAGTGTAGTAAAATAAAGACCTAAATGTGTATTTCAGACTTTTTTTCACCACAAGTCTGAAAGAAGACTTGTTTATTGAAGACAAATATCCCAAAATCTCAAAATTGACCAGTGAAGAAAAAACAATGTTTTTGCATGCCGTGTCTCGCCTTAAAATCACAAAATGCATCTGTAAAACAAAAATGTACCTGACTGGAATAGGGATTGAGAGGTGTGATTATGCAATGCTCATATGAATTCTGGATAACATGCCTATTTATGAAACTTTTATTAACGATGGTGATTATTTTTAGTAACACTAGTTTTATTACTGGTATTTCTCCCTCGCTCACTCTCCCTTTGTGCGTGTTTGTCCTTGTTGTAGGTTGAAAAAGTCATTTAGATAGTTTATGTGTGACAGTGCACCAGTGGAACTGTAGTTAGTGCTGTCCCTCCCTCACTAACAGCAGCTATACTGTATAAATCAAACACTCTCTCTCTCTCACTCTTTTGTAGTAACATAATGCTGTGCTGACCTTTTTTATGTAGCTGAGTGTTTATTGTTTGTTCGAACCTCAGTCAGCTCAGTCAGTTGGCTGGCAAAAAGGCATTGAAGCAGCATTTTTTTTCTTTTTTTTTTTTTACATTTTCTGTATTTTTGTCATCTTACATTTCTGTTTTTACAGTTTGCTTTTAATCAAAGTAGAACCCTCACCAAAAATGAACTACTTGAAATGTAAAATCTGTATTGCAGAGACACACTACCACTTCCCTTCTCAAAGTGTTTTTATTTGGAAAATCATTTTGCAAAACAGAACCAAGTGTAACGCCTAATGTTGTGGCATATTTGATGTAATTATTGCAGCTCATTGGCTGCAGTATATGCCGCTATCTAAGCACTGGTTATTTAGTTCTGACCACCATATAATTATGTTGCAGCAATTTACTTGATACAATGGAGAATGATAAAACCAATATCAGAGTGATTGGATTTTCAGAAAACAAAAGTCATTGCCTCTGGACATTTCAGCTGCCCGTTCTCTCTCTTTCTCTGAGAGAAAGTGTGTGTGTGTGTGTGTGTGTGTGTGTGTGTGTGTGTGTGTGTGTGTGTGTGTGTGTGTGTGTGTGTGTGTGTGTGTGTGTGTGTGTGTGTACACACACAGAGTCTCTTTCTCACTCTCTTTTTCTTTCTTGCTATTTGAATTCAGCTGGGCACTCCTGCTGGTCCAATGCTGAAAAAGAGGGTCTTTTGATTGCTCCAGAAAAAGACCACTTAAATATTTTTCCCCTCATTAAAGAAAGCAGCCTCCATTTTAAAAGGGAAGCAAAAGATGGGTGGTAATGTTCTCCCATGTGGTCAGCGCTACTGGTCAGCACATTTTGAGGTGTGCTCCACTTTGTTTGCTAATGTTGTTTGTCAGTAAGGATGAAAGGTTCATACTGCTGCTGATGCCCACAATATCACCTCCATTTATCCCACCGGCCTATAACAGATAATTAGACTGATGTCGGGTTCAACTAACCCTGATCAGACACTTTTCTTAGGGGGCCTTTACTTAACACGCATTATAAACCGCTAGATAGTGTTTGGACATGCAAAACTTGTTCTGCTCAAATACAGTTCAGTGCAAGACATACTATTGTTTTAAAGGAGATGTTTAAAAGAAAGAGCTTTTCAGAGGGGAAAATTTATAATAAATTTCATAATAAATTACGTCTTTATAATGTAATACAAATGTGTATATAAAATGTATACACTGCATTTTTTCAAACATGTTTTATTCAGGTGGGATTAAGGCGAGACACTACAGGTGAATAGGGTAATTTTTTTAACTAGCAGATATCACCATGAAACTTTGCCAGTTGATTACCTTTTTTTTGATTCGTTGATTTCGGACTTGGAGTATGAGAGAAAAGTCATTTTGAGAAAACGGGCTTTAAAGATTTAGCATCAGCCAATGAGATCGTGCATTTAGAGTAAAATCCCCCCTTTTACTTTGGCGATTGGTTGCTGATAAAAAGGAAATGACCATATTTGGATCCGGCAGTATTGTTCAGGAGAGAGAGAGCTTTCTAACGGTGTGTGTGATGACAGGGAGCGATCGCGGAGCAGAGGGATGATTTAAAACGACAACTTTTGATGAATTTATGAGAAATCTACAGACGCAAACAGACAAAGTGTAGTAAAATAAAGACCTTAATGTGTATTTCGGACTTTTTTTCACCACAAGTCTGAAAGAAGACATGTTATTGAAGACAAATATCCCAAAATCTCAAAATTGACCAGTGAAAAAAAAACGATGTTTTTGCATGCCGTGTCTCGCCTTAAAAGTTTGGGGTCAGTAAGATAAATCACTTATGCTCACCAAGACTACATTTATTTGATAAAAAAAAATCCATAAAAACAGTTATATTGTTAAATATTATTACAATTTTAAATGACTGTTTTATATTTTAATATATTTGAAAATGTAATGTATTCCTGTGATGACAATTACTCCAGTCTTCAGTGTCACATGATCATTCTAATGTGATGATTTGGTCCTCAGATATTTTATTATTATTATTGTCACAGTTAAAAATGGAGTCACACTTTAGATTAGGCTACAATTATCACTATTAACTACGACTTTTGCCTCAATAAATTGCTTATTAATAGTTAGTAAGGTAGTTGTTAAGTTTAGGTATTAGGTAGGATTAAGGGATGTAGAATATGTTCATGAAGAATAAGGCAATAATATGTGCTTTATAAGTACTAATAAACAGCTAATATCCCAGTAATATGCATGCTAATAAGCAACTAAATAATAGTGATAATTGGACCCTAAACTAGTATTACCAAAAATGGTTCTACTGCTTGATATTTTTTCAGGATCCTTTGATGCATAAAAAAACATTATAAATGTCTTTACTGTATCTTTTGTTTAATACATTCATATACATATAATCTGGATTGACTTCAGTAACCTAATAGTTTGTTGTTGAATGAATGATGTCATCCAGGTTGGTGAGATGATGCAGAATGTGGCTGTTATCTGTTATCTCGTTTCTGAGCTCTGTGGGAGACCAAAAAAATGAGGATGATGTCATTTCATGACATTTCTAGTCATGCTGGGCAAGAAATAATAACAATTTAGAAGAGCAGGGAGCAATCTGTAATGCTTACCATTTACAATTACAGTAATTGAGAATGAAACATGATTCCATGAATCTAAAAAAATATTCTCTCAAGTTGTTTTCCGAGAGAATGTTGAGGCTAAAGCAGCAGCAGAACTGGCTTAAATGGCTGCACGTGTTCCTTCTAAAATAGATTCATTACTGCGTAATTCATTACAGAAAATGAAGGCAAACAAACATAAGAGCATTTGGCAGGCTGACTCTAGAATGAACATCACAACCCCATTGGGTTGACGTGTCCGCAACATGCTACACACAGCTTTACCCGCAGGGTGCGGCAGAAAGTGTAGCCAAAAGTTTTCGCCCACACTACCCTACAGAGACAACTGCTGAATATTATCATAAACCCTCAATAGGACTGAACACTGCATTTAACTAAATCTCCCTGTCCACATGATGAGCAGCTAACCCTAACTCTAAGACTATTACACACTCACACTCAAATACACACGCATCCCCAAAATGCCTTTGCCTCTGTGGGGTGAGTAGACATCCCCAACCCCCAGCACCCCCCCCCCCCCCCCCCCCCCCCCCCGCATGACGTAAATGGTTATTATTCTGGAAGATATTCATTTTTCGAAGTAGTCTGGCATTTGGAGACAGTTGTTGGTGAGAAAAGAGGAGTGTGTATATGAGGCTTAAATCTCAAATGTGCGGACATGCTGTTTCCTTCTCCATCATGAAGGGCAAATATTCTGCTAGGAATTAAATTTAGACGAGCAATTAAGCAGTGTATTTCAACCTTAGAAATGGGGTGGCAACATCCCGGTATGAATAATTGAATGTCATGATAATGGTATATATATATAATTTTACATATTTTTCATCGAAGAGAAAAAAGAAAATATATGTATATTTTGGAAAATCGAGTTGATTCAATTCTTTAAAAAGAATGGAATGATTTTAAATTATTTTCTATTTTAATTTGAAACTTCAATGTGAACATAAAAGATGATAGATGGATAGATAGATAGATAGATAGATAGATAGATAGATAGATAGATAGATAGATAGATAGATAGATAGATAGATAGATAGATAGATAGATAGATAGATAGATAGATAGATAGATAGATTTCATTTCATTGTTTTCTATTTTAATTTGAAACTTCAGTGTGAACAGAAAAAGACAGACAGATAGACGGTCGCAAACTGTTGCTATTATTAAAATATGCCCGTTAATGCAAAGCAAAGGCTTATCTGGAGACCAGCTCACCTTTTCAAGGTTGTTTGTTTCAAAATATCTTCTTTTAGTCAGCAAATTATCTCTAAGGAAGAGGCATTCATTATAAATAGCTTGCAGGGGCATAAAAAATGTGTATACTCTGTAGACCACATTCATTACTGCAAGTCCGAATGCAGAGCTGTCCGGTCCAACCTTAAACTGTGTCCAATTGTTTCACATGATTGTAAGTTGGGGCTGTACCTTTTTTAATGTTGTAATGATTTCCATGTTGTGTCCTGTTCATTCTCTCCCTTAGTCCTCAAACATGCATTGCGTTCCACTGATGCTGACAAATCACCCTACTAAAATACTCTAACACTTCTATTTAATGGCGCCATAACACCACTGAATCTACAGCGCGAAACCCACTGTGACCAGTGTAGTCAGATTTCCAAACAAACGGCTCTTC
Source organism: Siphateles boraxobius (assembly GCF_051911475.1). NCBI lineage: Eukaryota > Metazoa > Chordata > Actinopteri > Cypriniformes > Leuciscidae > Siphateles > Siphateles boraxobius. The sequence goes on along the minus strand of NW_027508908.1, from coordinate 12,178,378 downwards.
TGAGCCCGTTTATTTTTAGTAAATAACTATGAATGTGTTTTTTTATGAAAAACTTAGAATACATCCGAACAGTAATTCAATAACTGAATTAATGTGACACATTTATTGAACTGAAGTTATTACTTTTGTAAAGAACTGTTATGTTATGTTATGTTATGTTATGTTATGTTATATTATTGTGTTTCTTAGGGTTCATTTGGAATTACATCAGTGTATTTAATGATACTAGCTGTCCATTTGACAGATAGATAAACATTAATAGTTTTGTTGCAATCAGTCTAAGTTTATCCAGATGAATGCATGAAATGTGTTATTATTTTGCTTGTTTGTTTAATATTTTTTCACTTATTTTTAATTTGTTAAATCTGTTCAGCTGAAATCTGAAATTGACAACAAACAGCTGAGTGCAGTAAAGGCAATAAGAAATATTTTCTTAAAAGTACTAAAATAATCATCAATGAAACGGAATCATTAAGAGGAATTGAAAACAGTCATTAAATATCTTATGACTCCCATCTCTATAGAGATGTGTATCAGCTACAAAGTCACAATATGTGTCCCGATACAGAGGCCATGATATGATGTATACTGTATATCATTATACGGGTATGCACTAAATTTCACCTCAGCAGAATTTAGTACACCGCATACTATAGAGCTATTGCTAACCATAGGCAGAGCAGGCGTTCCCTGTGCGTTATGAAGGGCCTCTGTAGCACTGTATAACAATAGGCAATGGCATAGGTTTCAAGTTAACATTGGGCACTCTCCACCAAGTACAATATTGTTTAAGCACATAATTAATAATGTAGTCATCCTATTACATTTATATTGTAATGTACTCAATATATTAATACAATCATCTTTACATTGCTGGTAGGTTATCATTGCACAAATTAACACTCTAAATTTTAGAAAAAGTATTCAAAAATTAGAAGCGTTCTAAACTCATGCACTTCATTCACTGAAGCTCATGCACACACATTCAGACAGTCACTCACACAGACCATGCTGCGTGCACACAGAAACATTCAGCGACACAGAAACTTCTCAATGTGTCCATGCAATTTTTATCAATAAAATATCTTCACCACTGAAGAGCTACATCGTCTTTCTCAGCTAGGTGTTGGTAACATCACTGTTTTTGAAGCAATTAAACTCACCGCTTCACTGTTAATAGACAAACGCGACACAGACTGAGGTAATTCACACATGCATTCAGACCTGTAAATAAACACAGACTCAATGTACTACACTTTTTTATGATAGAATATCAAACTGGAGATCGCTAAATTCTAAGTTTACCGGTGTTTTCAGAATAGCCTATATATTCTATTGTAATCATTAATTTCAGCACATTTTCTCTCTATTTTAAATGCTGTTCTTGTATTTAAATTAAGTGTGGTCCGCATTGATGTATCGTACACAGCTTTATCTGTAGTGGCTTTACTACAGACCATCAATGGGTCACTAGCAGTGTGGAGGAAAAAAAAAAGTTTTGCCCAGATGAACTATCATCTTCCACAGACCGAAAGGCACAGTTTGTATGTAAAAAACAAAACAAAAAAAATCCACACTTCTGCTGACATTGCAAGCATTCCATCCAATCTGGTGTCTGGCAACAATAGCCAAAAGTCAGCCCGCGGGACATGGGTAATGACAGAACAGAGATAGAACAGATGAAGGGATGATGGAATGACAAATGCTCTGCTGCAAGCTGGAAAAAGAAGGAAATGGAACAGAGAAGGAATCATTCCTGATGGCTTCTGCCGTGGCACCTCGGCAGCGTTTGAGGGGCTCTCATGGAACAATCCCCAGATGTCTTGGCTTTCATTCTCTTCTGAGGTGATGAAATATTTTGGGCTCTCGATTTCAACTGCGGGATTGTCTACGCGTCTATGTGGTGAAGATTCTTATGAAATGTAGTCACAATTTCTTCTTCTTTACTCTTTTTCCAAAAGAGGATGTGGGAAAGAAAGACAAGGATCTAGAAAAAAAGAAGCAGCCGAGAGATGGATTGCAGGATCAGGTTATTTTTAATCCCACAATTAGTGAAACTGAGCACTGAGCAATGAATGCCATCTCAGATGAGCCTGTTAGAGAGCGGCTTCACGCTTTGACTTCTCACTCCTCACAGACACACACAAAAAGACTAAACAATTACGGATACCATTGCATTTTTTTATAATATCAATATACAATTCAGCCTACATTTTCTTTCGAATATTTTTTTTTTCCATACAACCTGGCTTAGTGAAATAGATGCATTGTAACAGTGAAGCCATTAGCAGGTAGCCTGGCAAGCCAGACCTATCAGGATGTTAGGTCTGGGAACTCACAATTGGCATACCTCAATCCGAGGGGCGGGATAAACAGTTGTCTTTTTAAATTCCCTCTGCACGCAATAGGACAGCGTCAGCACTACAACCAACCAGAGCAACGGACGGCTGTGGCTGAGTGAGTCCCATGCGTTTTCCCACCAGCGGAGCTAGTTGCTAGGCCTATATTAAACTTTTGCCGTATCCGGTCATCAAAACTCCGAACACATCTTCCTTTTTTTAAGAATGACTTAAGTGACGTTCTCTTAACTCCAAGTCATCCAGATTCGCGGCCAAAGCCGTTTCGAAAGACCGCTGTTCGCCAGCAGCATCTTCTTTGTTTTCAAGTAACAGATCACCTATGGAAATCACGCGGAACCGTCACAACTCTGTCATCATTATGTTAAGCCCACCCACCAACTCTACACACAATGTGATTGGCCTGACCAGAGTTTGGTTTTTCCAGCTCGAAAGCCAACGGAGAGTTGCTAGACCACACTTTGCTGCAAAATATTTTTTGCTGCCGCTAGGGTGCGTCCAGATTTCTAGGCTAATTAGCAGGCCCACAGAATTTGAAAACCTTTTGTACAATCCAAAGATATTTTGGCTAATTGTATTATGCTTTCAGCTATCAATTAAAGTGTAGTACTATCAGCTTTTACACATTTTACAATTTTTATTTCATTATTCCCTATCTGCAGAGGAAATTTCAGATGTTTCTGGTGCTAGCAGAATAGTAGAACACAATAACACGATGTAGCACCAACAGACAAGCGCTATACTTAGAGATTTATCCATTTATTTGATCTACAATTGCCTTCTATGGCATTTGCCCATTGGAGATGTAAATCATGTGTGTATCAGTAAGCCTTTCTCTCTGAACATGACAGACAATAAAAATCAAAATTAAAGGCACCCAGCTCCTGATCTGCTGTGAGCTGAGATACAGAAAACCCATCCTTTTCAATAAGAATCCCTCTTCTTTTTTTCTTTTTTTCTTTTTTACATACAAACGTATCAGAATTACACTAACTTCACAGTGTGGACTGTAGCCTTTGCCTCCATTTCATAAGTTGATGTAATATTGTGTCTCTATAATGTGTTTTTGTTCAGGGTCTCATTGCTTTGGTTGTTTTGTCACAGCAATGATGCTCTATGGCAGCCTTATCTTCCTTTTTCTTTGACAGTCCTTTGTGGAGAAAAATTACTGTAAGAAGTATTCTTTAAGACTTCCAGACCTCTGCATGAAGGTGCAGAAATGCCTCCAATAGTTATTCATAAAGATCCACAGTTTTCTTTAAGTTCACAAGAAGCTTTGTAATGTCAACATAAAGAGTAGCCATGAATAATCGTTCTTTTATCTGAGCTTTGTTGGGAGTATAGAAGAGTGGCTCGATCAAGCTGTTAATCTGTTTTCAAGCATCTTTGTAAAGAAGACAGACTGTTTTAAACCAAGGGCATAACAGAGACCACCCCATAATATGCACTTCTGAAAAACTTCTGTCAGTGTATGGAGATGGTTTTCAGCACTATGTTAATGTGTGCAATAATTAAAGTGTATTTGTATTTGCAAACGGCATGTCAGCTGGTGAGATCAGGGTTGCCTTCCTTTCTGAAAGCAATTTTGGTCAAAACAAAAAAAGGTTTTAGGAGACAACCAAAGTTAAGTGCTTACACAAGCAACAGAGAGGGTGAAAAGAGGGAGACAATGGAATGAAAGGGAGAGAATCCTTATCTTTCCATTAAAATGCTAATACATTTAAATGATCTGCCAATTCAAGTACCGCTTGTTTTATTTGCTTTATTTGTTTTAATCCCACACTTCACAAGCCACACTGACAGTTAATACACTTGAGTGGGTACGATATTACGCACACACACACACACACACGCACGAACACACTCACAGACATGATATGAATCCCTAACATGCGATGAGACAGTACTGACAGTACTGCCAGCATTGGCATTTTAGCGACTGACCTAATTGGCCAGCGGTAAAAAAAGGAGGGGCCATCTAAGTTGACACACTAAGACAATGTCAAACAGCCCACATCACTCCAGTGACACGGGGACAATGGCCACGGTTTGGGACACTGCAATTGTATCTGGTGTTGTTGTGTGGCTGTACTTGCACAGCTTCTGCCTGACTGCATCTCACCGCTGCTGGCTTTTCATTAGCCTTAAAAGCACTTGGGCAGCACAGGTTGCAACGCAAAGAAAAGCAGGCGTCTTTTCCAGTCTTCTGATACAAGTGCGCATGATAAAGCTCAAAGAATAGGGGGCCTTTTTAGCGGCCTCCACCTCAGGCTGACCAAGTGGTTCATCCAAGGCCGTAGCCTGAGGATCTTTTGGAAAAACAGCGAGATCCTACACTTTACCCTCTTTGTAGTTGGTTGTGTGTGTGTGTGTGTGGGGGGGGGGGTGTGGGGGGGGGGTTATTATTGTGCTCTTCTTGACCTTAGGTTACAGAGTTTCAGGGAGAAAATGTAAGCCTGCATCTCTATATAATAGTTTTTGTTGTTTTTAGTCAATATTAAATAACAATACATATAAAAGAAAAACTACAATTAAGGTGGCTTTAATATATTTTATAATATCTATGAGTGCAAATGGAGACTGTTACTCAATTTTCTAGTGTTTCAGGTTTGCCAAGATACGTATGCAATCAAAGGTCATGAAATACATCAAATATACTTCCATTACCAAATCTGAAGCTATATATATATATATATATATATATATATATTATCATTACAAATAATTGCAATTTAGCTATATATTGTTATGTTGGCACAAACCATTTTATTGTTGTCCATGGCATAGGATATTGTAATGCATTGGAATATATTATTTTATAATGTATCACATTCATTTTAACGTCCTATGTCAGCATTTGTTTGTGTCTATTTTGATTTTTCAGATAATGATTAAATAAATTATAAATGTTTAAACGTAATTAATCAAATATGGTATCTTAATAATTGCTTAATATTTTCCTAAATATTATATTAAATATTTTATATATTTTTATATTTTATATTTTATTTATTTTATATTTATTTTAAAAATATTATTTAAAAGCACAAATGTTACTGATCTAATTTTGGTTGTGCTGATACAATCTCATATATCTATATTTCTTCTTTAGGAATTATCTATTATTTCCTCACTATATTATTTATATACAGATTCCTTAAGTACAAATCAGATGTTCTCAATGCGATAAGAGCTTCTTTGAGATTTTGCCATATGCGGTGTGTAACATATCGTGAGGTGGCTGTGGATTCCTGGCCCCAGCGTATCACGCAGTGATCACGCAGTTATCGCCGGCCAAACAGTAGGTTCAAGTAAAGCTCATGTTTTTGCTCTGTTGAGTCATCTCTTTAACAGTTTGTACCAGCATCAAGCTTAAGCCAGCATTCACACAGATCACAGGTGAATCCATCTCTCCCTCTCTACTTCTTTCTTTCTATCTCCAAATAGCTCCTCAGTCAATTTCAGTGTCCTGTCCTCATAACTTTTTTTCTCTCACGCTGTGCATGCTGACTAAGTCTTCT